>NW_015388592.1:118383-177993 GCF_001527695.2 Protobothrops mucrosquamatus
GTTACAAACCGGAAATCACTTTCACTTCTTGCTGAAAAGTATCAATCAATCGCCATTTTAAGTTCACTTTTCCTCAGACCAACACAAGTACGGGGAAAAACTCATTATCCAAGTTAGAGTAAAGTCCAATATAAAAAACAAACTTCCAAGGTTGGTTCGTCTGCTTACAAATAAAACTCACAGTTAACTTTAAGTTGCAACTGAGTCATATTTATGATGGTTGCAATGTCCTGGGGGTCATGTGATCACCTTTTGTGACCTTCTGACGAGCAAAGTCAATTGGGAAGCTAGATTCATTTAACAACTATGTTACTAACTTAAGAGCTGCAATAATTCACTTAACAATGGTGGCAAGAAAGGTCATAAAATGGGGTAAAGTTCACTTAACAACTGTCTTGCTTAGAAACATAAATTTTGGCCTCAGTTGTGGTTGTAAGTCAAGGACTACCTGTATTAGATTCACATGTTGACTGCCTTTTAAAAAGTCAAGTATGTTGGGGAAAGCCATTACCTATGGTAGGAGAATATAACGTGTATTCAGGAATGTATTTTTTGAGTTCCAGTATTGTTAGCTAAGCTTTTGAAGCAGAATAATTAACCTGGTTGTGTGGAGTGTTTAATGGTCTCTGAGTTTAGTTGTTTTCTTGCAGATGTGCACTGAGTTACCTAGTTGTATAATAAAATGTTTACCAGAAAACAACCATTCAGAGAGCACCAAGGACTCCATAATTCAATCTTAAGCTACAAATATTATCTTCTATTGAAACCTGATTGTGAACAACATTTACATTCATGGGTATGAAATACCCTATGTATACATAGGACATTTAAATCACTAATAATAACGTAAAGTGCTATATCACACCAGAAAAATGCATAGGGTAGTCATTGATGCATTAGTTTCCTGGCATCTTTTTCTGTCACTTCTACATTCCATACAGCTGTATTTTTCAACAAATACATCTAGCTATATGCTGATACAATTTAAACTGTCAAAAACCTGACCCGTGGGTAGAAATGTTATGGTCTATGGAGGCTGTTTTAAATTAAAGATGCCCTGAATCACACTGAGTGCTAGAAATAATCTTAATCAATCAGTGACATCAATACTGTGCATTAAAATGGAATAAGATAGCAGGTTGCTTCAAAATTCCCTTTTATGTTAACAAATAATGCTTTGAATTTCAGGGTCTATTAGTAGGATATAGGAAAAAAAAGTTATGTTTAACTTTTATATATAACACTTGAATTTAAATGAATAAGGCTAATCAATATTTTGTTTTTTAACTCAAATTACGGATTTGGGGAGCCACTCAGAGCCAGTTTGAGGTAATGCTTAAGGCATTGGGCTTGTAACTAGGAGAATGTGTTGTAGTCCTGCCTTAGGCACAAAGCATAAGCTTGTGCTCATCACACTCTTGGTAAACTGAAATGTAGGATCTTGTATAAATGCCTTTATATGTTTATGTAATATCTATATTTATCAATGTGTTTCCCTATTTGGTTTATTTCTCTTGGTGTTTCTATATCATGACATTAAAGTGCAGATACACACATAGAGGAATGAAAATTTTAAATGTACTATTGTAAATAAAAATACCCAATCCATTATAATAGTTGAGGCGCCATAGTGGCGCAGTGATTAGAATGCAGTATTGCAGGCTAATTCAGCTCATTGCCAGGAGTGTGATCCTCACCGGCTCAAGGTTGACTCAGTTTTCCATCCTTCCACTGTCAGTAAAATGGGAACCCAAATTGTTGGGGGCAATACATTGACACAATGCTGGTCAGCTAGCTAGACTAATCATGAGGAGGCAACCTCGCCTCTCATGAAGAGCTGTTATCAGTGTTGCATACTTAATCCTGCCCTGAGGACTTGAGCGTTGCTGGAGCAACATGCCCAGTTATGTGACTTGTGTGCTTGTGCTGTGTATCCTGACCCATTTGACTCATGGACTGCTTTCCTGGACTTGTGTGTGTGTGCCATTGGATTGGTTATCCAGTGACCCTTGCAGAATCCAGACCTATGCAATGGGAGTGCTTTCTGAGGATCTGTTTGGGGGAGTGTTGAATAATCACCTGTAGAACTCTTGCCGTACATGCTTGTGTGTGTGTGTGGGGGGGAGTGGGGCAGTACAGTCAGGATCGAATTCCTGGCAGTGAGCAGTGAGTTAGCCTGCAATACTGCATTCTCACCTCTGCACCACCAAGGCTTCTGCACCATGAAAGGAAGTTACTCTTGTATTCATGTAATCACTAAACTGCATCCAATCCACTTTGTGATTTTTCTTGTAGTCTTCAGAGCTTCTTGTATCACCATTAATAAAAATTACTGTGATACAGTACTTACTTTCCTGTCATCCTGAAGCAGGAAATACATGAAAAGTCTACCTTAAAATGTCTTAGGGTGGGAGCACCAGATGGTATTCAAATCCCCATTGAGAAGTTGAAAAATATTCCAAAAGAAGGGAATGGCAGGTCACTTTCATATTGCTGTAAACTTCATGGATGCATCCAGAAAAAGTGTCAAGTTCACCTTAAAGGAAAGCATATGTTTTATACCTTAAAACAGCATCACAAAATTGGAAGTGAATATTCTGGTTTGGGATTTCCAATTGGGAAGTCCTCAAATCCAACCTAATTTATATTAAGGCAAAGGGCTTCAATACATCTGATGAAAAAGAACCCATTTTTTCTTTGGGTAATCAGTCCCACTGCCAGAGGGTTCTAATTATTAAGTTTAACATAATTTGAAAATGAATAAACCTTCAACACCCCAAACCTTATGACAAAAATTAAAATCATATTATTGTTTATGTTTATGGTTTCACTAATTGATTCCTGCCTCCCCCTCTCCCCCCCCAACCCCAAATCTGCAGCCACTGGATCTAAATCAAAGATGCTGAGGACTGAAATTCAGCAAAATTCTGAAGAATAGGACTTTAGGACTGTAAGATCTCACCAAATTACTTTGTTTGGAATAAACGGAACAGTTTTCTATTAAATTTTGGATTGCTTTGCAGAAAACGTCATTGGGAGGGAAGGTCATTCAGGTCACCCTAAATCCATAATAAGCTAAACTTGGCAAGAGATTGTTGTCCTAATTGCAAATCAGCCTTTCTCAACCAAACTGAAAATAGCTAAAATAAAGTGGTACAAATATAGGTAGCTTAATTAAACTTACCGTAAGTAAAATAAACTTTTCACATCTACTTACTTTTAATTGGCATATCTTCATAGGTTTAATTGTTGTGGTGTAATCTAAAGTGTGAAATCAGGTCAATCTATTGAGCAAATATTTATAATGGGTTAATTTAGCAACACTTAATGTGTTATGTGAAGAGGGCCAATTAACCTCTATAGTTCAAACAACACACTAAGATCCAATAGAATTTATTCATTTTGGTTAAGTGTATTATATGAGCCCAGCCTTTAAAATTTATAAGCTATAATGTACTGGAGAAATAAGCAATTTGTAGCTCTCCAATTATTGCTGAATTATGATGCAGCATTCTCTACTATTGAACATGTTTTCTAACGTTCTAAAGAGTTTTTAAAGTCCTCAACTTTTCTAAAGTTCTCTCTTCTATAGGAGTTGTATTTCAGCAATATCTGGAGTAGTTCATTTTTTCTATGTCTAGTTGACGGCTTAGTGTGTTGTGTGAATACAACCAATGCTGTTCTGAAATCTGCTTGGTATTTTCTCAAGTTTTCCTCACTTGTGAAAGAAACTTCTGCTTTTCTGAATTTCTTTCATTTTTTTCCTCTAGTTTTTAAATTGAAGGTGACAGATAGTGCTACAACTGGTGCTGGTATTTTCTGTTACACCTCTTTTCCTCTCCCTGATGGCTGTACAGATTTCTTAATCTGAAAATTCTCACTAAGAGGACTTCTGTTACAATATCTGCCTTAGAGTTAAACTGAAATGAGAAAGTCCTTGGAGGTTATAGATTGCTGGAGAGATGACTGTTCAATGAAAAACAGGACATGACTTTCAGTGAGATAATTGTATAATGAAAGATGACTGCTTGGTCATTCTTTACTAATTACATACAAGAACACCACATTCCATCCATGAGGGTTTCATCAAAGTTCTCCTCTACTGTGATAACATTTTAATCCCATCAAACCGATTAAGAACTGCTAAAAATGTAGAAGAAACTTTCTGCACAAAAAATGATTTTTCTGTTGGTAATTAACAGTATTTCAAAGATTCTTCCTTTCTTGTGATAGCTGCACTGATATAAATGGGGGAGGACAAAATGGAAAAGGAAACAATTTTCTCTACCAGACTGGATAAATCAAAAGGTTAAGAAAGAAACAGGATCAGCACATGCAACTGCATTTATTTCAATGGACTTAGTGATTTATTGGAATAGTATTCATTACTAGATAAGTCCTTTATGGCTTGACAGCAGGGGTGTGCAAGTTTTATGTCCTGGGGCACATTTTTAATTTTTTAAACATGCTTTTGACCTCTACAAGTCCCCTGAGGATATTGCCAGTGAAGCTATCACTGTTTTGAAAAAGTCCCGGCTGTTCTTTTGCAGAGAATATTTTTTGGGTTGAAGAGTTAAAGCACAAAATAGATGTATTAAATCTTAACACAAAAATTTTGCAAGTGAGCAAATCATGCAGCTGATAACTGCACTAGATGCCTCCAAAATAAGATGTGGAAGGGCCATTGTTCATAGGTAGTGAGAGTCTGTGATAGTACAGAGAGGAAATGCATTTCCAGGACCAAACAGTCTTTCTCAGTAAAGAAGGATGGTGTGTGTTCAGATGCACATAGGCAGATGGATTGTCAGACGTTTATCTAGTGTTACTTGTAACCTGACTGCTTTGACAGATGGGAGGTCCATAGTCAGTTCTGAGATGATGGTTCATATCATGAGGGTGAGGGCAGAGGGAGGGAGAACACAATCATTGTTGAGAAGGAGGGGGGTGACTGCAATATGCCTAATAGCATGAGATGGGGTAGAGGTGAACAAAGGGGCAGACAATGGCTTCCATAAGTGATGATTTTTGTGCACTGTACAAGAAAGCATTGCTCAAAATCTCCTGACCTTTTGGGAAGGTGATTTAGTTACATCTCATCCTTTCTTGTCTATTGTTCTCTTCTGCTTTTTTACGTGGGCTTCCAGGTGGAAAAGAAAAAGGCAAGTGATAGCAATCTTCACAATTTTGTGGCCTTTCTTGATTTCATGGTGTATGGATTGATTTCTAGATGTCTCTAATGTTTTATAGAAAAACCAGGTATAAATGGAAGAGAAACAGATAATCCTGATGTTAAACCTACTCACTAGGGAATAAATACCATTTTCTCTTTTTTCTTGATAGAAAGAATCACACATTGTAACAGAAGAATAAATGCAATATAATGAGAATTTATGAATGTGTATATGGCTCAGCAACTCTTCCTTGAAAATCAAATGTGCTTTAAGAATAATCAGAAAGAAAGACTGCTGTGTGAGCAAAATCAGTTCCAGCAGACCTTGACAGGCTGACACTGGCTGTTGCCATGACACCTACCACTTGCACGGGAGGGTCACTGGACTTCAGCTTCAAATACAGCCTTACATTAACTGCTGGGGATTGTTGCTAAGTATTTCTTATTGCTAAGTACATTTCATTGCTGTCTTAACCAACCTCAATCCTAACCAGTTTATGCTGCTACCTGTACTCATCCTCATGAATGCGTATTGCTAGCTGTTATCACTATCATTGATGATTACACACCCTACTGGCTGCTTCTATATGACTGAGACAAACAGTCTTTTAGACTATGCTAAACTGAGGGTGCATAGTGTGTGGTTCAATATTTTGTTGGTTTTGTGCCTTCAGGTCAGTGTTGAATTCTGGTGACTGCCTGGACAAGTCCCTGCAGGGGTTTTTTTTTTTTTTTTTTTTTTTTGCAGAAGTGGTTTCTCATTGCCTCCTTCCTAGTCTGAGAAAGAGTTCAAAGTCACTCTGTTGGGTTCATGCCTAAGGTGGGACCAGGGTCTCTTGGTTTCTAGCCTGAACCTTAGCCACTACACCACACTGGACTTCTGAAATTCAATATTCAGCTTTTATCTTAGTCTCAGAAAACCAGGTTTACCAAGCATGTTGTGGAAGGTCACCTATTGGTTCATCTTAGGGATGTACCTGGGCTTTAGTATGCATATCTATTGCACTGAAGATTATTCCTTCTTTCCTCATTGCTGTCAGACTTAAGTATCCTCATATAACAACATTAGAATGTTTTGAAAAAAACTTTTAGTTAGCACCATGTGGATTTTTTTCAAAAACATTCTTTGAATATGCTGTTTGAGCAACTTTAGTTTGATCATTCCGGTAAAAAAAGAAAGAAGTTTACTTTCTTCAAAGCGTCTCGGGGATTGTTCTATTGTGTGCCTGAATGTGGTATAACTTGGGCTCCATCTCCCTCAGAAGTCAAGCAGCCAACGCACAGTTGAGAAGATGTGTAGAAATATGATACATGATACATGAATCACAAAAACAGAAATTGAGTAGAAATAGATTGTGAAAACATGGAAAGTAATGAAGTTGCTTACTGGACCAAGAGGCTGTGGATAATTGTAAAGAAGAATTGATGAATTTTTCTTTTTATTGTTTCACATAAACTAAGCCATAGAATATAGATTTATTCTAGATAGTTTTGTAAGCTGTGTGAGAACTCCTGATCAAGTTCCATGTAAAATGCAGAAGTGATTCGATTTATGACTCTATTTTGCAGATACTAAGCATTGTGAAGAGTTACAGGTTATCCTTGACTTACGCCCATTCATAACTAAGTTATATGATGGCGTTTATGACTGGTGCTTGCACTTATGATGGTTGCAGCATCCTCGTGGTCACATGATCAACATTTGGGTGCTTAGCAACCAACATGTATTTACAAGAGTTGAAAAAATCAGAAAGAGGAATCTTCCATAAAACTTGCCATTGTGCCTCTGCCACTAGCTTCCATAAACTGGAGGGGAATAGCTTTTGAGGGAGGAACCTACGCATAGACTATCCATGTGATTTAGAATGCTGCACATTGTGTCTAACCAGGCTAGCACTTAAAAGCAGTGATGGGAATATGCAAAGAGGATGTGTCCAGTGCACATAACCCAAGTCTTTCTATTGACATGATTATAATTGTGGTAGAAAGTTTTGTGGAATAGGGCTTATACCTATTCAGAAATGGAATGTTCGCTTGTTTTACCCTCAAGATTTTGCTGTTACTTATTATTAATTTCTTTTGGAAACTGCTGATTGTCTTTCCATCTACTTTCTGAATTTCTGCCAGGCTTTAGCAACAAAGCACTCTATTATTGACTGTAGTTGGAGTTGCTTAGATAAATTTGACTTGGAAGGGAGTGAATGATGAGGTTTCCCAGGGCAGAGATAGTAATAATTTTGGACAAGAGTCATCTAATAAGAGGATTGAAAATCAATTCAAATTTAATAGAGAATGAGTTATCCCAGTAACACAGATCCCCTATTGCCACATGCAAAATAGGCCATTCCTAACACATTGAGAAAATTGATCTATTCAAACATCAACTCTATCATTTTCTTGCATTTGCCCTTCAAGGAATAAGTCCCCTGTGCTCTTAAAAATGAGAGACTGCTCTGGAAAGGAAAAAATCTGAATCTCCCATTGCAAAACAATGTGATCAGTGTGAGAGTACTGTGTTGAGTTCGTCTTTTCCACTCTCACGAGGACATATGATCCCTATGAGCCTGGGTCCAGCTGGGAACAGCTGTCCTGGACTGTAACCTTCCTGGGAGAATAGAAATCTGGGGTTCAGTGCCACGTCTCTACTGCAGCCTTTCCACAAGTTCCTGCTGTTTAATTTACTCTGGCTGGAAATTGTAGCAATTGGTTAAACAATAGTCTCTGCTTGGCCCTGTGGATGAAATATTATCTAGCATGACCAAGCCTGAAGGATGGATGAATACTGATTTGGTATGGGAACTAGTTCCCAGCCTTCATTGCTTCAGCTGCTGGAGGGAGAAGTATGAGATATGTGCCTCTCCCTTCCCATTTATGACGGTGGAAGGAACTTGGCAAGGATTGGGGCAGCTGATTCCTGGGCCAGTGGTGGTAATGTAGTTCCCTTCCCAAGCATTTATAATTGACTGTGTTTTTTTGCAAATGATATGGAATTCTGCATGGCTTGTTCTTTTCCATCTAGACTCTATAAACCAAACATACATAATATCTGTGTTCAGCTTGGGGATACTTTTAGAGTCAGCTTTTAAATTCTCAAAAGTGTTTAGACATTGCTAACTTCTTCACATTACAAGGTTACAAGAAGGGGGAAGAGCTCAGAAATGGGTAAGAAAACAAGATTAACACAACTCCAGCCCTTTCCCTATAGCTGAATTACTTTGGGCATCAAAGACCTTGGCACCTTAAAGCGGTGTTTCTCATCCCTGGCAGTGGACTTCAACTCCCAGAATGCTTAGAGGCTTAAGGCTGATCAAATATAGTGTACTGGTTGTATCAAGTCTTACCTTCAATTGATCTTCAGTTTTGTGTATATATGTATATATATTGAATTCCTCAGGAGAAATCAACTTGGGAGAACATGAAGCATGGAAAAAACCAGCAACTGCTGCAGCTGTTTTGCTCTTTAAAATCAGCATCACAGCATAACCATGTATCTGTGTGTACCCCGAACATATCTACATATAATAATTCTGGATGTTTCTCTGAATAGATTCTAGATATTACTATGGATTCCTTATTTTATTTAAATGTATAAATTACATGAAAAAGAATCTCCTAAATAAATCCACGTTATATAGTAACTATTTTCCCTTAATTTTTTTGTGAAAATAATTTATTCCTCTCTTGTACAAAAATAAAATCATAACTGGGAGTCAATTCTGTGGGTTGCTTATACCTATGAAGATATTTGTGAATGATGTCTTAAACTTTTTTGTGTAGTTACATCTTATAATTATGCAGAACTATGTAAATATTTTAGGTTTCTTTTCGGTTGGAGGACGTTATAGGAGTTTTGTAGTAAGATAGGATTGAGCAACTGTTTTGAATCTAAGCAACAGTTGATACAGTGTAGTTTGCCAAGCATTACACTTGGGAGGGGAAGGTGTGTGTGTGTGTGTGTGTGTGTGTGTGTGTGGGGAAGAGATGGCATCAACCAAGCCCATAGGATTGCTGGGGGATGCAGTAAAGGAAAGTCTATGTATACTGCATTTTGCTCCTTAGAATAAAAGCAGGAAATAATGGTAAGAAAATAAAGTGACTGAGGTCAGAGCCCAGCTAAAGGGTGGGATGTCTTCCTCAAAGTATTTTTAGAATATAAAGATCTATTTATTTTCAATCATGTTTATATAGCCTCCAATCTCATCAAAGGTGGGCAACGAACAAGAATCAATAAGAATAGCTTATCCATTGCCCATCCTTGTGGTAAAGGAAAGGGGTGTGGCCATTGTTTTACCTACAAGGCCAGGCATGTTTGCTGGTTTAATCTATTAAGCAGTCCTTCTGCTGGTTGCAGCAATCTTACAATTGTGTGGCACAGCTGTGCTTGGATGAGATGCTTAGTCAGGTGAGTTAAAAAAAACCAATGGCTACATATAGCATGTAAAACCTGAACAATTAGATGGAAACTTACCAAGGAGAGAATCAACCTAGAACTAAGAAGAAATTTCCTGACAGAACAATTAATCAGAAGCTGTGGGTGCTCCAACACTGGAGGTTTTTAAGAAGAGATTGGCAACCATTTGTGTGAAATGATATACGGTTTCCTGTTTGAGCATGGAGTTAGACTAGAAGACACCCAAGGTCCCTTCCAACTCTGTAATTAAAGTTGTTGTTATTGTTTTAGTGGCAAAGCCTTTTGTATGAACTTAGTACAAGCAGGAATTTACATTTCATTGCATTGTACAAATGGGTTTACTCAGTAACCAAGTTAAGCATAATGCACAAATACAGTCATTGATTTTAAAGGGGCCTTGGGCCATCCTGTTTAAACCATTCACCCAGTCCCATTGCTACAGTATTTGACTGGAGTTCAGAGTGAGATTTTTTAGTGCTGACACCATAACTATTTTCCCTCTGGAAACATACATGCTTATTTTATAGGAATATTTCCCATGAAATGTTGCCCAAATGAAATAGGGGGAATTGATTTCTTTTTTTTTTTTTTACAAAATTTTATTTATAATACAGTTAAAAGAAACATTGGATATAACGTGACATTCCAGTATATACATTCTTATCAAACTATTCCACATTTTACAATCGATTCTTCATCTCTAAATATACATCTAAATTTTATATACAATACTTAATCTATTTCTCTATTTGTTAACCTAAAATTACATATATTTCTATCTTAACGCTAGGCTATAATCCCAACCGTCCTCCTCAAATCCCTCCAGCAGTAAAATTTATCCCAGGTTTCGAAATAAACTGATCTACATTTGTCTTTCAATACCATTGTGAGCCTGTCCATTTCCACACATGATAATATTTTATATAGTGTCTCTTCCTCTGTGGGAATTTCTTTGCTCTTCCATTTTTGCACGAAAGCTAGCCTAGCTGCAGTCAAGATATGTAACAGCAAATAAATTGTCCCCTTATTGTATTTCTCTGTAGTTATTCCCAACAGGAAAAGTTCAGGTTTTAACTCTAAGTCCAACATTAATATATCTTTCAGCCATCTTCATATCCTATTCCAATACTCACAAGCCTTTGAGCATTCCCACCACATATGATAATATGATCCTATTGCTGTTTTACATTTCCAGTATAAAGGTGAGATGTTTGGACCCATTTTGGCTAACCTTGCAGGTGGGAAGTGCCATCTATAAAACATCTTATAGAGATTTTCCTTGTACGAGGTAGCTAGAGTGAGTTTCCTATTTCTTTCCCACAGTTCTTGCCAAATATACAGATTGATACTGAAACCTACTCCAAATTAGCATAGTCTCCTTGACATGTTTTTCATACATTGCCTGATCTAAAAGAAAGTGATATATTTTTTTAATCATTTTATCCTCGGGCCCTAATAATATTTTGTCTAGTTCTGTCGGTTCTATTTTTATACCCCACTCTTTTTTGTCTTTCCTATATCTTGCTTGTAGTTGGAGGTATGCCCACCATTCTAATTCTATCCCTGCAACTTGAAGATTTTTCCTCGATTTTAATTCTACTCTCTCGTCTAATATGTTTTTATAAGTTATTACCTTCCCTAACTGGATAAACATTGGGTGTATATACATTTCTAATGTTGGAATCCAATTGGGAACTTGCCTATAATTCTGTTGCCGGATTTTGGTCCACACATCTATTAACGCCCGTCTGATGTAGTGCCTCCGGAAGTACTGGTGAACTTTGTGTCTTGTCCCATAACATAGTGTGCCATCCAGTCTGCATGTCATGACCTTCCAATTTTAATAATCTCCAGTTTTCCAATCAAATCCAATCCCGCACCCATAGTAAAATTGTAGATTGATAGTATTTTTCCAGGTCAGGGAGACCAAGACCCCCCCTTTCCTTAGCATCCTGTAATAATTTTAATTTAATCCTTGCTTTTTTTCCTTGCCAAATGAATTTAAGTATGGATTGGTTGAAATTTCAAAAACAATCCTTTTCTAAATTAATTGGTATGCATTGAAATAGAAATAATATTTTAGGTAGTACGTTCATTTTGATTACAGCAATTCTACCCATAAAAGAGAGCTGGCGGTTTGTCCAGGTATCCAAGTCAGTTTTAATCTGGGGGAACTGATTTCTTGAGAGAAGGCCAGGTCCTTTCCTCAAGTTGTGTCTCACCAGGAAATTGGGACTGGAAGTAAGTCCCAGTCCAAATGGCAAGCATATAGCAGTATAGTTTGTTCCCTCTAATTGTTTAACTTTCAATTATCTTTACTCAAACTGCACAACTCTGCTTTCTTTTGACCCTACCCCTCTGAAGTCCAATTTAAAATGTGTCTTTTTAAAAATGTGAATGAAACTGAAATTTATAATAAAAGTGAACATAATAGCTGAGCTCAGTGGCAGATGCGCCATGAGACAAAGATAATTGAGAAATAAAGCCCTGCTCTTCCTAGAAGCTGATGCCTGGTGTTTTCCATTTACACAGATATTTTACTCCATCCTCACCAGGCTAATGGCTGGATCCACATTTATACTCTAAAGCAATTTTTTAAACAAACAGAAGAAATTCACAAGTATTTCATCCATCTTAGATGTGTTTGTAAGCTACGTGTCACTTATCTCAACCATTGATAGAGGAATGAGTGTTAAGTGGGAAAGGAGAAAATTGAGTTACCTTATTCTTTATAAGAATAATTAAGTAACAGAAAGAAATTCCCTTGTGTAATCTTGTTTTGTAAATCTATCCAACTTCTGTTTTTCTTATTCTTTCTTTCTGTTTCAAATTGATGGCTGTTGGGATGGCTGTTGCCAAGGTAGCAAAGGAGCTGTCTCTGAAGAAAAGATAGAAGGATGTGCAAAGAATATAAAACCAGTGAGCATGTATGACAGTGAATAAAAAGATGATTATGGATAATTTTCATTTTATAACATCCATTAGCTGTTTTTTGAATGCTAGTTTCATTTTATGATTTGAGATGCAGAGTTTACTGAATTTTGTTAGGTTAGCATGTATAAACATACAAACGTTTCTAGGAAGTCCCAAACTTCCTTTCAGTTGGTATGATTTGGGGGAACATTTTATTCTATTATATATAGTTATGTATTCTATAATATATGTACAATGATGAGAAAGGAAATTTCTGAATAAAAAGATAAGTATGTTGCTATTTTTGCTATTTAAATGTATGCTTACAACTGGAATACTTACATACCTACATAATTCTAGTGTATAATATGCATAAACAACTTTTTATAGAAGTTTCTTAATTTGTGAAGGTTATATGAGGAGTGGAATATGCATTACAAATATGATATAGAGAGTTCTGATTTTAGTTCTGCTCTCTTATAGCTTGGAGATGAATGACAAATCCCACAACAATCTGCAAGAAAGATTGTTGCTGTAAACTAATTCCATTTTCATGGCAAATACTCTGTTCACTCTGATTTAAAAACTCTGCAAGAATTGTTGGATTATCGGTTATAGTAACAAAAAATATGGAAACTATTCTGTACTCTCTTTAAGAACTTTGCTTTCCTCCGTCTTTATACTGTAATTGATATGTAGAATGGATGCCATTTAGGATGCTCAGTGAAGCTATAGCTATATATTTTAATTCAATCAGGACTTGAAGAAAATTAGATCTTTTTGGTTGTATTGGCCATTCATGCCTATGGTGTTATGTATAAGAGTTTTTTAATTTTTTAAAAAAATCTTTTTTACTTAAAATAAAAGGTGAGGCTTTGGACATTAAACATTTTTCAGGCTATCATAAATTCTCTTTATATAAACCCCATAAATTCTGTGTCCTGGTCATATCATCCAGGAATTTGAAAGGGGAAAGAGACATTATATGCTTCATGGTAAACAACTGAATGATTAATTGATTGCATGCTATCAAATCAGTGTTTGTTTTATCAACCACATGGATAGGCCTTTTCCAGACGATCTGTCTGCTGCCTAGCCTTTCAGATTCTCCAATGGTATACAGTACCCACAGGCTACACCAAGTCCATCCAACAGTCTTGCTGCTGTTGATCCTTTTCTCTTTTATTCTACCTTCCCCAGTATTACAGATTTCTCAAGGGATCTGTGTCTTTGCATAATGTGTCCAAAATGTGGTAATTTCAATCTGGTCAATTGTGTCTTGAATAAAAAATCTGGACGATTTGTTTATGATTCATTTGTTTGTTTTCTTGGAAATTCATAGTATTGATAGGAGTTTTATCCAATCCCCAAATTCAAAACCATCAATACTCTTTTAATCCTGTTTCCTCAAAGTCTAACTTTCACTTCTACATAGTGTCACAGAAAAATCACTATTTGCACATTTCTATTTTTTTGACAGTCTAACATCGTTCAAATATTTTTTTCAGAGCTATTATTGCAAAGTACTAGTCCACGGTTATATTTCTTGGCTGCAGGTAATTGATCCTAAAAGGCAAAAGCTGTTCAGCACTTCAATATATTCATTGTCAATTCTAAGGTTAATTGCTTTACCTGTTGTCATTATTTTGGTTTTCTCTGTATTTAAAGTTGTCCCACTTTTTCACTGTGGTTTTTGATTTTCATTACTAGATTTTCTAGATCATTTTCATTTTCAGCTATTATAATAGGGTTATTAACATAATGAAGAATATTGATGTTTCTTTTTCCAATTTAAAACTACCCTCATTGTCCTCCAATCCAACTCCCCTCAATATATATTCAGTATACAGGTTAAATTCACTAAGAATTGTTTCATTGCTAAACTGGAGCCAGTCTATTTCACCATGTTCCATCCAGACATCCATCTGCCTGTGTATGGATTTCTCAAGAGTGCAATGAAATGTTCTGGGATTCCCATTTTTCTAAGGGCATTCACACTTTGACATGGTTGATGCAATCAAAGCTCTTTATACAATGCATGAGACATATTGACTTTTTTTTTGGCATTCTTTGGTTTTCTTAATTATCCATCATGCAATAATGATTCTTATTCCTTGACCTTTTCTAAAATCATCTGGTTTCTACCTTTCCATCTAGATGTCTAAACTTTGCTTGAATGGTCCTAAGCATTATTTTACTAATATGTGAAATTATGAAAATATATAGGTAATCCTTGACTTGCAACCATTTGTTTAGTGACCATTCAAAGTTAGAATGGTACTGAAAAAAGTGACTAATGGCCATTTTTCACACTCATAACTGTTGCAGCATCCCCATGCTCACATTAACAAAGTTTGAATGTTTGGCAACTGGCATATATTTATGACAGTGGCAGTGTCCTGGGATCATGTGATCACCTTTTGTGACCTATCGTACTTCCATACTTTTTGCAATCTCACACGTACATATGCAAGGAGGGATATTTGCATAATGATATTGTAATGCATGTTCTATCAATGTCCTTCCCAGGAAGCTATACTGGTATAAGACCTATTTTTTTCCAATATGCTTCTGTTCAACCTAAAGCTGTTTGCATTTTCCATGAATAATAATGCCAGTTAACTTATTCTGAAACATTTTTCATGGCTTGTTGCTTAATTTGGCAATTTAATTGCATAACATATCCTTGCAAAAGCTGAGGTCTCTGATGAGGTCAACAACTAATGAAGAACTTCCACTTGCAGATTTAAGTCAATTAAAAATTAAGATATATTTTAGTATTTAAATTATATATAATTGAAATGCCTAATCTAAATTCATTGCCTTTAGTCTCACCTCTGGTTGGCAGGTTGGTGATTTTAGACTGACCAAGAGAAGAGTATAAGCCAACCTTGCCAGCCACGTATGTGCTCTTCAGATTTGCTAAAGTGGAAATTCTCATAGTCTCCAGCTGCAGGGCCGATTCACATTATATGTGTTTGGAAGTTATGTCTATTACATTACAAAATATTGGCAGCTGGTTAATTTATTCTTTCCCAAATTCTTTGTAGTGTTATATAAGAATTTTATCATATTCTCCAGATGTGTTGGACTGTGATTTTTGTTACCCCCAATGAAGTATCCAGCTGGGAAATATGATAGTTGTCATCTAAAACATCTGGGGTACATTTAGTTATGGAATACTGTCCTGTTGGCTCTGCTGTGATTTGAAAAAGCTGATGCTTGAATTCTTTGCCTGAAGCAATTTTCTGCCTGTTCATTTCCATCGCCCCTTTTTCTTCTCCATTCTACATGGTAATGCTCTCTAATGTGATATATCCTGTCCGTTGCCATAGCATCCTTTGTGAGGTCACCAGATAAAGCTAATTGCCCCCTCCCACAGGAAGAATAATTAGTGAAGAGAGAGAGAGGGAGGGAGGGAGGGAGAGAGAGAGAGAGAGAGAGAGAGAGAGGGAGAGAGAGAGAGAGAGAGAGAGAGAGAGAGAGAGAGAGAGAGAGAGAGAGAGAGAGAGAGAGAGAGAGAGAGAGAGAGAGAGAGAGAGAGAGAGAGAGAGAGAGAGAGAGAGAGAGAGAGAGAGAGAGAGAGAGAGAGAGAGAGAGAGAACGAGAACTGTAATAAAAGCCCATTTCCCTTAGTTTGATTTAGATAAAGGAAAAGCATACAGATAGGCTCCTGTCCTTTAACTGGGAAAAGGGTAGAGAAGGCTTGTTCAGGCAGTTAGCCTCAGGGTTAGCCTCAGGTGGGTGGTGTGCCATTCATCCTTGCTTATTGGCTTCAATCCAGGGGTAGCTATGGACAGATTTCTTAAAATTATCTCATAAATAAACAGCATGTTTACTGAATTCAGTCCTGATTACACTCAAATAATCTGCACGTAAAGCACATGCTTTTGGAATAGTGGAAGGTGACAGGGAAGTTCCTGCAGCTGCTTGAAAAGGAGATGAGCCCACATACTATTCATAAGTAGTTGTTTTGGAGCTGGACGGTAAGTGGCCCCATCCGCTTTTTAGGCAGCTGCAAGAACTTCCCAAGGGCATGCTGTCAGTTGGCTGCACTTTACCACTGAAAATCAGTGACAGTATTTAGTTGGGAAATAAATGTTTTAAAAATATTTATTAACAACATTTATACATCAGTGAAATGTATCTGCCCTAAACATTCTATCAGTGCACCATCTAGTGGTGTCATTTTGTGATCATCCCTTCTCCTGCGGTCCCTGCTTTAGGAAGCCCCTTAACTTCCATCCAAAGCTGGGTCCCTAGACAATGTCACCAGGGATTCTCCTAAATCAGCAGCAGCTGCAGCCCCTGACTTCCTAGATCTTTCATTGACTACTAGTTTCGCCATATATGGATTAATCTACCAATCCCATTATAATAATAGAAGAGAATAGCTCAGGGTTGAACTGTGAAGTCCTTGGTGCTCTCCGATCTTGGAGAGCATTAAGGACTCCACCAATCCCTTTATCTCCAGCAAATGCCCTTATTAATCACCTCTAACCAACATAAACTTTGCTGCCTGAGAATGACGGGATGTATAGTCTAAAACCTTTAGAGGATATAAGGTTGGAAGAAGATGATGGCAACACTGTCAGGTCAATTAGAAACAAAATCAAAAGCACCGTCTGACATTGTAGGAAATTCTCAATGACAAAGAATCACGGAATGTCTGACAGCAGGGTGATCTACAGTGAACTTTTGGTTCCTGCAGGTGACTGACCATTAGACCTCAGTGTCACCCCAGTGACTCATAAATGCATTCATCACTCTCATGTGCCTACACAAAAAGTTGAGCAGTAATTTTGAGGCTGTTTGAGAAAAACATATTTGCCTGAATTTTCTTGTTTGCTCTGTGACTCATTGAATCTGAATTTGTGTCTGCCTCATCCATCCGTTACATTAGACCAGGTGCGATAGCTAAAACAGCTAAAGTAGCAGCATAAGTTTACTTTTCACAGCCATGCTCTTTTAATCAATTTTCTTGGCATTTAGATCAAGGTCACTAATCAATATTAGACCTGATATTGCTTGTGAAGTTTTAAGAAGCCTAGGTACAAAACTTACAAAATAGAAGCTCATTAAGATACTATTTGTGCAGACAAATTTCTGTTCAAAATATAGCAAGGAATTATGCCATACTAATTAACACATAAACAGCTTCATCCTTCAACCCTTACTTGCCTGCTTGCCTATCTGTTTGCTTGCTTGCAAAGTCAATTTTGTTTCAAAATGGCATTGAAGCAGATTTCCTGTTTCACATTTCTCTATAAGTATTACATATGATTTTCCTTTCATGACATTGCATTACATGTATCCCTGCCTCTAACTTTGTATAATTGGATGCTAATAGCGAAGGTATGGAAGTGTTTAATATACAGACATCTCAATAAAGTGTTACGATTGAACCCATGTTTCAGAGGGAGTAGGGGAACCCAAGATGGGACTACCATCAATTCCCATGCTGTATAGTGTCATACTTATTGGACAAGAAGGTAAAGTGTAGAAAAGTTTATTTTTACAGTATATAGCTCCATTCTAAATACTATTCTCTGCCATATAATGAATGATAATCCTCTACTCTGTCTGCAAACAGAGATTATTCCATTGTTTGATCTGTATAGCCAAAAATGTTAACATTTTAGCACAAACATGGGATATGGGTGGTATAAAAATTTAATAAGTAACTAAGTACTGGTAACTAAGTAAGTAAGTAAGTAAGTAAGTAAATAAGTAAGATATCCAAGGCAAGACATCCATTTTTATCACAGGAATTATTCTCAGCAATGGCAGTTATAGTTTCCTTCATCTTAACATGTCTTTAAACACATTCCATGTCTTAACATAGTTATTTTGCAATAACACACAGTTCATAATTATCATACCACTTCTCTATCTTAAAACCTGATTTATTCATCAACTCTATTTGATATAAAATTTTCATTTTTTTCTTAAAATCTTCATCTTCTGTTTATTAATTTTGAAAGCTGCTAATACACTAAATTCTTTCAGTTGCACATTAATGTTTGAAATTCCTTTAAACCAGGGGTGTCAAACTGCTGGCCCGTGGGCCGGACGCATTATCTGGAAGCCGTGCCCACCCCATTGCCCGCAATGGCAAAACTGTCCCAATATGTTGCACGATGTCACGTGTCTGCTTTAAAGGATCTTCAAAACTAACACCTAATTATCTCAAGAGTCTTTAACTTATACAGTTCTCCTCAATTTACAACAAGTCACTGAGCATACATTCAAAGTCATAAAAGATTCTGAAAAAGGAATTTATCACTCTGATTTGAAGTTCCAGCATCTGCTTCCTCGCTCCCTATGGTCATGTGACTGCATTTTGGGTGCTCAGCACTTAAGTACATTTGCTACATCTTAGAGTCATGAGACCACAATTTATGGCATTTATGATATTTTTGCCAGAAACCAGTTTCCAGCAAAAAACACCCCATAGCGAACAATAGGTAATGACCGTAGTGTTCACTTAATGATTGCAGTGTTCACTGTGTTTGCTTAACTACCCCTGACAAAAAATGTCATAAAATTGGACATGGTCATGTGGTGACCTGTTTAATGACCTACAATTGAAATTGTGGGGTCAATTATAGTCATAAATCAAGGACTACCAGGTTTTTTTTAAATCTTTATTTCCACAATTGTTTCATCTTGTCTCTTACCTCATTGCAGTATTTCAAAGACGAAAATAAGCAAGACAGGAGAGAGTGGGCATGTCTGTCTTCTTTTTTGTATCTCATGAGGTTTTGTTAGATCTCTATTATTTGTGCTTTCTGTGAACTGTAAATTAATCTTACCCATTTTATAAGTTCTTTCCAAAATTCATATTTACCAAAAGCTTGAATAAGAAAACCCACTTCAACTTGCCAAAGGCCTTCTCTGAAAAAAAATCAATGCTGCCTCTTCGTTATCGTGTTGCTCCAAATATTCTAAAATATCCAACAATTGTCATGCAAATTTATGAATCACTTTGTTTTGCATTGTGTATGTAAGAGTGTTTATATGGATTTATTGGCTTAAAATTATTTTCACTTCCTGGATAAAGGATGTTTTCTACTTCCATTGTTGAGTTGTGTGTTTGTGTGTTAATGGAGCCAAAGCCTCACACTTTGTAGCGTGAACTTTTGGAGGAAGGAATAAGCCATTATCTGTTTCTTACATTGTGGCTTGCACAAAATCTAATGGTTTTAAACAAGTTTCAGGAGAAGTGAAACACACTTTGGGGGTTTGAAAACAAAATCATCTCTCCCCCGCCTGTATGTATTCTTTTTTCAAACACTAAAAATTTTGTCCCTGGCCTTTATTGTCTCTTGGAGTGACTTCAAAAAGGAGACTGAAAACCTTCTAATCTATAGGACAGGCAGAGCATTCTGTTCTGATTTGCCAAGTGAAAAAGCTCTGCATTAAGTGCTTCTGAAGGACTCTTAAAAAGAAAAGCCAAATTGCACATATCCTGTTACTATATTTCACAGTTTATAAAAAAAACTGGGATCAAGTATCTTTTCACACACAGAGACAAGTATTAATCTAGAAAGAGGCATTTTATGCCCTGCTCTGCCTTCAGAGATAGCATCTGAGATCAAGATGAGACACTGCATTCAGAGTTGCGGAGAGTCAGACAGCATATAAATTTCATAAATTGAATTAAATTGTTTCAGGCATGCAAAAATTCCAATCAAAGATGCTTTTTTAGAGTTTGGGGTGGAAAAACAAACAGGGGACATCTTTACAGGCCTCCTGGATTATTTCTAGAATTTTTGTAGGCAGGAATGTTGGTCATTCTTCCCTATTGAATTAAAGTACTACCTATATATCCTATAGTTGACACAAAACAAAGGTGCCATAAAAATTGTTGTAGGTCTACTTTGTATCTTTTGTGTCTATTTTGAAGGTCTCACAACTAATTGTGTCCCAAGCCGGCCCTGGTAACATATATTTTTTTCCTGCGATGGCACTATGATATTTTCATTTTGTCCCCAGCCCGCGAGAGAGATCGGTTGGAATTAACAAATTGTAACTGGTTTTAAAGTATTATTTCCTCTCTTGTTTCAAAACCACCCAAGGTCATCAGCAAGGTGTGTAAAAAACTTGCAGGCAAGTCAGGCAGCTGGCAGTGACTGGAAATAGAGGCAGGAATGGCAAATTTCATGCTGATGTAGGTTTTTTGCTGATTCAAAGATGGTGGTGAAACTCCATAATGGAGAAAGAACCTGAATCACTAACTAATATGAGGAGGGTCATATTTCTCAGCTAGTTATATCTCTCTGCCAATCCTCCCATATCAAATTTGGGCAACTCCATTCCAAGGTAAAATAATGCTAAACAAGGGGGATAGGGAATACTCTTGGACACAAATGCCTCAGAAAACAGGGAAGCTGACACTGCCTTGATTGTGCAATTAGCTTGGTCCTGTAGAGAAGGAGAACTGAAACGGATTAGCTGCTGCATAGCCAATCTTTTACTGTAAGAGAAAGGAAGTGATTGAAATGGACAAATGCAAAAAATGTAGTAAATGCACAACAGAAGGTCAGTTCAACTGGGGGTGCTTATTTAAAAACAAAGTTATCTATCCACTGGTATAATTTCAAAATACTTTTAAAACATAATCTGAAACATGCCATTTTTATTTGTAATGTTCCTTTTTCTGGAGTGCAGTCCAACCAGAATAAAAAATAAAAACAAATAAAAATTATAGACAAAGAACATAAAAGCAATAAATTCACTGTACAATATGATTTATTTACATTTGCAATAATGATTCCTATAATTGTGAATGAAGGCAAATATACCTGTCCTGGGATGTTGTTGAGAATGGGTCCCCCATAAGTCTGAAAGCTTGGAAGAATAAACATCTGGTCCCGATGACTGACTCAAATTGGATCCTGCAACTTCTGTAATTATAAAGTCCTAAACCTAACTTTGCTACTAAGATTTATAGCATACAGCCACACAACTATTCTCAGCATCTGCTCAAAATATGAACGAACATTTGCTGAGGTAGTGTTACTGTGGTTTAACAGACAAATATCTTTGCTATACTAAATTATGATGTTATACTGTTTCACTCATAGGATGAGTACAAAATGTGGACAGTGTTGTAGATCCAAGGGAGAAGATTGGTAGTTGGACTGTATGGCTGTGGTAACTTGTAAGTGTGGATGGCAAACCTATGTTTTTATAAGTTGAATTAATAAACTAAACAGTAGACATTTGTATCATGATACAGGAGCAGATAGTCTAAATAGATTTAAAGCACTCTATCAAAGCTTATATAAGCTTGAATAACTCATTGGTCTTTCGAGTCCACAAAACACTTATTATTTTAGGAATTTTGTCTATGGAGATTCTCATTCATCCAGGTCATAGTTATCCCAAATATGCTTTTTCAAGAGGCAACTGGACTTTCTTGTTTTTCTTTGAAGACATTTTGCTTCTCATCTAAGAAGCTTCTTCAGCTCTGACTGGATGGTGGGGGAATGGAAGGATTTATACTCCTTGCAGACAGCTGGTCATTTGCATTCTTTTAGAGAGTAGTTGATGCCACCTGGAAGTTTATCTGTGTTGTCAGAGTCACCTGAGTACTACAAATGAGTATGGAGCCCTTTTGGAACTGTTGAAAGGACTGTGTTGTAGACTGAACATACAGTAGATGATGTCGTATTCCCCTCCGCCATTGAAGAAAAGGGCTGTTTAGAACTTTTCTTTTAGTCCAGGTTCTTGTGGTATCCACTGTTTTCAAAGCTACAGGGAGTAAATCTTCATTTCTCTTGGACAGAAATGTGAGACTAGCATTCTCTTAAATACTGAGGTAAGTCAGATTTTTGTACAATGGTGGCTGTAAGAATAATTTTAAAAGATTATCTTTTTTCTATAGAACTAGTTCTTCTACAACAGACTTCTCCTGCCAGGTGTCTCTATTCTTTTCCTGTGTGGTCATTAAAAAGGCTCTCTGGGAAAAAAGGAATTGCATTCTAATGTGTCTAGATGACATTTAGTGGGGAGGGTTCTAAACCAACCATTTGCCCTCATATTATAGCTACATCCTCGGTATCCCCAAAAGGTAGGAATATTATGCAGAACATGAATTCTGGAACTCTTCCCAACTCTTAATAATAGCTGTGCTATGATTCAATTGACTGGGATGGAGGAGGAAGTGGGTTTACAGGAGAGGACTTAGCAAGGTTTTTATCCAATGTCTTGTGGGAAAGCTTTAGCTTGTTTTTTTTCTCTTTGCAGCTCCTGATTAGATCTGGACCATTTTTGTATTCAAACTCTCTCTTCCCAGCTTTTCTGCCCCCTCATTCTGTTCAGATTTTGGAAAGTTATGTTTTGGACAGAGCTGATTTATTTATTACATAATTTCTGTTCAACTTTCTATTCGGTTATGGTATATTATATATGTTAGGGTTGTGATGATATGAACCCAAGGATCAGTCAGAAAACAACATAAATATTCACTATTAAGCCTTCACTTGTAATCTTAGTCTAAGGAGCACATTCAATCCATAGAAATGTACATGTACCCATTATTTATTTAGTTTTGATTATTTTTATCCCATTCTCTCATATGTAAGTGAATTCACATTAACACAAAAATATTAACATTTAACATATCCAAATGTAAAATATAAGAAGGTTATCTAGCTTAATCTAAATCTTGTTTTTATTCCCATAGTTATTCCTTCTGATCTTCTGTATCTGTTCCTCCTTCTATTTTCTAGACACATCTCTTTGAAATGTGAATTTTTGTTTATCTCTCAAGTTAGTTCAGATCAACTCCACCCAGGACCATATTCAGAGGCCCATCTGTAATGATTCTGCACTTTTTTCATGTACATCAGATGAATATTTGTCTTGAAGATAATTGAAGATAATTTCAACAGATAAGGAGACACTGGTTAAACCACCTATTAGTGAGTTGGGATGAATGAATGAAAATGGGGATATTAGGATATAAGGTGTATCTGTTCCCATGCGAGTAAAATTAACTTCATACTATAGCTCCCTAACAGTTTAGACAGACTGTACGAAGTGGCTGTTCTGGTTCCTGCTCAGACTGATAAGGAATGCATGTCCCAAATGCAAAGTATTCTGAACAGCGAGAACAGAAGTGAAACTCAGAAGAGCCTATGAGTAACATGGATGAGACATTAAAAGTCTCAAGTCACTGTCTATCCATGCAGAGATAAGAAGCCTGCTTCATGTTATGTTAGTTGTTTTGGAATTTGAGGACAGGCTTTGGTTGACCAATAACGCAGCAGTGACTCAGGGTTGAGCGAGCACTTCCTTTCCTACTATTTTGTTTGATAAATATCTAAGTTGATCTGTTGAGTCTTGCCTGGCTTTATGTCATCAGATTGAGCTGTTTACTTAATAGCAGGATTCCTGAGGATATTCTTTCTTAAAATGGATAGCTATCTTTGAGTATTTCTTTTTTCTACCAATCCAAGAGAGTTAACGGTTGAAAATACAGGAGTTATCTTGAAAATCAATAGAATTATGTGTTGTTGTGATTTTGCAGCTTTTGCAATTGTTCTTTCCTCAGGTCAGTACTGCTAGAAGAGTTATATATACTAAAATTGCAAACTTGTGAATATTGATTTGCAAAGGTGCTTCATTGAAATCAATGGGAGACTTTACCAACTAAATATTTTTAAAGCAGTATTCTACCATAAACACTAAGAGATAAGACAAAATATCATATTTCTTAATTTTGATTGTTAAAATAATACTGCTACCATCACTTTTAAAGCATCTCACATTAACTACGTATGCTACATAGCAGTTATTTAGCCCTTTGGAGCAGCCAAAACATTTCACATAGATCATCTCACAAGAAATTTAGAAGGAAGACCAATATCCATCATTGGAGAAGGTTCTTTGCCCCAGTCCAAGTCTCTGTTTCTGTGTTCTCTGACAGAGCAAAATTTGAACCATAGACTTCATATTTCAGTCTCTTTGTCACTAGGACACCTCCAGTTCTTACTATACATGGAATATTTGCTGGCTGTAATCAAAGTCAAGAATCCTTGATTTTGACAATTAGTAACTCCTCTTTTTATTATCAGTAACCAATGGCCTATTGTCAATTGAAAGTCTAGCAGTATGTAAACAAGTTGTTTAATGGATATTCTCCTTCTACAACAGCAGTTCTCAACCTATGGGTCGTGACCCCATTTGGGGTTGATCGACCATTTCACGGGGGTCGCCAAGCAAGGCTGTCCGTCATTTTTTCCCTTTTCCGGCGGGTGCCTTACCTCCCTTGAGCTGGGCCAGCTGGTAGTCGGCCTGCTCCGTCTCTGCCGCTTGCCAGCTACGCCTCGGCCGGTGCAGGGGGCGGAACCACGCATGCGCGGCGCTCCCAGGCACGGAAAGTCCTCGACTTACGACCGGTTTAGTCCTCGACTTACGACCGGTTGGGGGTCGCGGCATTAAAAAGGTTGAGAACCACTGTTCTAGAAGAATCTGCCAGCCACTGAGCTTGACAGGAGAGTCTTTTCTGAATATTGTTGTTCTGCGTGTAATATGGACTTTATGAATATGGAGAAGAACCTTCTGGCCTTTTGTTAAATGACTTAATTGATTTTCTGTCATTGGTTTTGTTTTGATTGGCATTTGCTTATCTTTTGAATCATTTTCTACAGTTCTTTGTTGATTCTATATTTCTTTAAACATCACTGATTTTAAATCACCTTACTTAATAAAATGTTTAGCAGTAGCTGCTCTGAGCTCACTTTAGGCAGTATAAATCAAAATATAAATTATTGAATGAATGAATGAATGAGCAAACTGATTAAGCACATACAATCCCTGCAAACTACCTTTCATAGGTTTTACTGATAATTTCAATTTAGCTGATGAAAGGGGAAACTGCGGATTAGTGCATATTGTACATTTTCCTTGGGTAAATTATATTCCAAATTATTTGAAGTGTACAGTCATTTTTCTATGCATGCTCTAGTTTATGCTTCACATTTAACTGGAATACGGAACCCGACATACATGAAAAACTGCTATCCAGTACCCGAGATATTATTAACAAAAATTATAATCTTTTACACAGACCTTTCAGAAATGAGTTTCATTGGAATTCATTGTACTAATATAGCAACAGCCATATAGAGAAAGATTGTGTAATTACATGAGAAAGAGTTTTTGTATTTTGAGGAGTTTGCATTTGTGCATTTTTTTTCTCAGCTTGTCACTGAATCTTTCTGATGATCTTTTTATTTATTTGTATCCACTCTTGATTGTTTTTACAAGGGATGGACACATCTTCCTTCTCCCCACAACAACAACCCATCTGAAGGAAAATCACCCAGCTGGCTTTGGTGGCTAACAGGGGGGACTTGAACTCACTGTCTCCTGCTTTTCTAGCCTGGTGCCTTAACCACTAAACCAAACTGGCTCTATCATTGAGTCTTCCATACATAACATGTAAGGCATTTGTAGGCAGTAAATCATTACTCAAATATGCACCTATAAGTGCATCAGGATTAGAAAGAAGGCTGGGCTCCATCTGATATAAGAAATATAAGAACCACAAAAAAAGGCGTTGGTTTCCAGTAAGGCGAATGGATATTCAGAAGGTGGCCTAAGATACCTTCAACAGAGCTTCACGTTTGAAGTGCTAAGATCCTTTTCTGGAAAGAGCCATTTGCGACTGACCTCTGTTTCTATCCGTGAGGGGTGGGGGGAGGAGAAGACAGAGGACGCTCTAAACGGCCTCGGGGTACTAGCCTGTTTTGCACGGACGCTTCTCCGACGACGTCCCGTTCACGGCGTAAGCCCGAGGAAAAATTCGCCGAGCCCCCTCCTCTTGCTGCGGGCCCTTTCTACCGCAGGCAGCTAGCTCTGGTGAGTGCGCGCGCACGCGTACTTATTCCTATGTGGACACACACACGCGCACACCCCCTCACGCACAATTACCCACGCCTCCTTTTCGCAGAACCAAAAATAGCCTCGCGCGCGTATTGCGCCCCCCTCCACCACCACCCCGCCCCATTCTCTTTCTCTTCCGAGCCAGCCGGGAGCATCTTGCGGGCCGGCAGGAAAGGCCTTTTTGTGTGTGTGTGTGTGTGTGGGTGTGTGTGTGTGCTTTAGTCCCTTTCTCTCTCCTCGGCGGCGCTGGAAGAGAGAGGGAGAGAGGAGGGGCCGTGCGCTCTTGCGCCTCTGTGAGCGCGCCGGGGCGGGGAAGGTGGCACCGGCTGCTTTGATAGCGTGTCTCTTTTTCTGTTTTATCCTACCACCACCACCTCCTCCTCCTCCTCCTCCCGTCTTTCCTTTCTTTCGCCTTCCTCCCAACCCGCTTTCTTCCTCCTTCCCGTTCCTCCCCTTCTTTCGTTCTTTCTTCTCCCTCCGTGCTTCAGAAGCTGGGCTTTTAAATGGTTTCCTCGCGGCGGGCGGGAAGAAGATGCTCGGTAGCAGCGGCGGCGGCGGCAGCAACCACGTCAGGAGCCTGCAGCAGGACGCGGAGCTGAACGGCGGCGAGGAAGGGCCAGAGGAGCTGAAGGGCTTCAAGAAGGCGGCGTCCGAGGGGAGCAAGGCCATGATGCAGAAGCGCGGCAACCCCAAAGGCCCCGCCGGGGTGGCGCCCAGGGCGGCGGAGCTGAAGGTCTTCAAGTCGGACAGCCTGGAGGCTCGCCTGCCGGTGGCTTCGAACCTGCGCAAGCAGAAGTCCCTCACCAACCTCTCCTTCCTGACCGACAGCGAGAAGAAGATGCAGCTCTACGAGCCCAAGTGGAGCGACGACATGGCCAAGGCGGCCAAAGGGTTCGGCGGCCGCAGCCTCAAAGGCGGCAAGCAGCCGCCCTCGCTCATGTCCAAGAACCTCTCCCGGTCCGAGCACTCGCTCTTTCAGGCGAAGCTGGCCCCGGCCATCGGCAGCAAACCGCCGCTGGCGCCGCTGCCTTCCAACCTGGGCAAACCCAGCCGGATCCCGCGGGGGCCTTACGCCGAAGTCAAACCGCTCAGCAAAGCCCCCGAGGCTGGCAGTGGCGACGACCCCAAGTCGGACGACGAGATCCTCTCCAACAAGGGCAAAGCGGCGCAGCAGAAGCAGCCTCCGCCGCCGGCACAAACGGCCGCTCAGCCGTCCGGGAAGGGGGCGCCGCCGGAGGAGAAGGCTTTCCTGAAGGTGGATCCCGAACTGGTCGTCACCGTGCTGGGCGACCTGGAGCAGCTGCTCTTCAGCCAGATGCTCGGTGAGTCAGCCCGTCCCCTTCCTTCCCGTGGATCCGCCTTGCTGGTGAAGGTTGTTGGGGCTTTTGAGCGGGAGGCGTCGCTCCTTCGGAGAACAGCCCGTGTGGGGAGTCTGCAGGGCTTCCGATGTGACTCCCCATTGATTTGGTCCTCTCTGTGCAAACCGAAGCTGTTTGGTGTCTGGTGGCGGTTGAGTCTTTCAGAGAGCAGGGGACTTTGAGGCTTAGAAAGAGCAAGCAACAGTCCAAAGGAAGGGATATCCTGGGTATGCCATTTCAGTTTGGTCATTTTCCAGCTGTCAGCACTCTTGGCGGGTTTCCTGCCATCTTCATTATGCATTCATTCCTGTTTTGTTCCTAGAGAGTGGATGCTTGCTCCTTTTTTTCCAGGAGAAAGTAGAATCATTTCTAACCTGACCCAATTGACCTGTTTTGGGCTAAATGTTTTTGGGTTTTGGGCAAAAATGTAAAATGGGTAGCTAAAATGGCCATAAAGAATAGAAAATATTTTGATTTTTTTTTCATGGTTCAGACAAGTCAAGGGGAAGATAAGAAAACAGGAATTTGTTTCCTGTTTCAGGCAATTAAGCAGAGCAGGGTGAACAAGCAAAGGAAAATGGTAAAAATGGGGCAAATCTAGACCCAGAGTTTAGCAGAATCGGGTGTACTTGACTAGAGAGGATTTAGTCTGCAGGGGCATGTGAGAACCCATGCTAAAATGGATGGCTCCCGATTTGTTCAGCTGGGAATGATAGTAGAAAGGCTCCTTTTCTGTGTTTGCAGTTATGTCATGGTAGCGTTCTAATCGTTCTGCAGGCAGTTTATGGGTAGGACCAGATGCCTGTGGGGAGGGACAGAGAGGTACTGCTACTGTGACTGCTATATGAGCAGCCATTCGCAAAGCTGGAAAAGCACAAATTGTGAGATGCAGTAGGCTGTTTTTGTAATTTCCTACAGACAAATGTACCCCCATGGTTTAGCAGATGTGCTTGGACATACTATAAATCCTTACTGCTTTCTGATTGAGGCTGGTGGCGGAGGGGAGTGGTCACCAGCATCTTCAACATCAGCTGCAATTGAAAGTGGGGGCACACGGCTGTAGTGAGGGAGGGATGGGCTGATGCATCCTTGAACAGACTGAGAAGAATGGACTCTTGTTTGGTTACTAGGGTGATCTGCAAAGGAACAGTGCTGCTGTTATTGCTACTTTCTACACCTGGAATTTCTCTGAGACATCCGCCCAGGAATGGCTGCTTTGTAAATGTTGTACACTTAGCATAGAGAGAATAAATAGCAGTACTGCCTAAGTACCAACAGTTTGGTTTCTATGCAACGGCTTGGCTCATAATGATCCATCACTAAGGAATACAAAATTCTCTCTTCCCCACCCCATAAATACTGTTGTCTAACTGATCTGTATGCAGAGAGGAGAGAATTCAAACAGGAACATCTACATTTAGGAGCAGGACATTTGGGAGGATGCCTAAAATACTGGGATTGGCACTCTTAAACTGCAATCCTGCATACTTGATAAGGCTTAGTTTTCAGTAAGCATATGGTGTAAGAAATTTAGGATTGTCTGTCTGCATTCTCCTGGGTCATGTGCTGTCTGTATCTTAAAAAACTACCACACCCTTTGGGTTGACTAGCAACTGTTGCTACTACTTGAACTATTCAAATAACGTGATTTGTGATATCAATAGCATTAGAATTTTGGGTAATAAACTAGGACCAGAACTAGGAGAAAATAAGACTGCAGTAGCCCAACTAGAAATATCTATATGAGAAAGGAGCCTGGAATTAGGAGCAAGCTATGAAAGTTGAAAAAACAATTGCTGGAATAACAGAAAAACACAGATTTAGGATTATGTTAGAGTATGTTATAATGTGAAAAAGATATGTCTGGGACACTAACATTTTGGCAGAGACTGTTTCTGAAAACAGAATAATAAAAGATGAAATAAAAGAAGTGTTGTTAGGTAAGGACTGCATAGAAAGAGTCCTAATTTGGTAGCATAGTACATATGTTGCATGGAAAAACTCCTGGGGTCAATCTTTCAAATCCATTAGGATTAGGACAAATCTACTGGAAACTCTGGAGTGTTATTGCCTCAGAATAGGTAGTTCAGAGCCAGTTAGCTTGGTAGTCAAAATCCATTTTTTCTCATTCCAGAGTAAGGAGAGTAAGGTATAGTGCTTAAGGAGACTGTGAGTCATTCTCTCTCAGCCTAACCCATCTCACAATGTTGTGGGGAAAAGAGGAGGAATGATTATTATATATATTTGCTACCTTGAATTACTCATAAGTAATAAGGGATAATAATAATAAAAAAGTGAAATAATGGATTTAAGTTACTGGAAGGCAACTTCTAACTGAATGTTAGAAAAAATGTCTATCAGTTTTGCTACTTTAATGAAGGAGTCAGTAACACAGAGAGATGGTATATTTGTCTTTACTGGATGTGTTAAGCAGATGATACACAGCCTTTTGTCAGGTATGCTTTAAGATGAATTAAGAAGGCTATTGGATGATGGCCTGAGTGGCATTTTCTAGTCTTGCATTTCAGTGAGTATGGAAGGGATGGCTGGTTTTTAAATTTGCTACTATGTGACGTGGCTATCAATTTGGCTGGATTAAAAAAAAAGGGTTGGTCCAATTCATGGAAGTCATGAGAATCAATGGCTAATCAGCCTCGATGGCAGTATGATCGCCTCTGAAGGCCATCTGCTGAGAAACTGTTGCGTTTCCTTGTGCAGCTTGTTGGCTCCTGTGAGAATAGACTGCTGGATTAAGTGGGCCAGGAGTTTGATCCAGCAAGGCATAGCTTATGTTGTTCTAAACAAAGATCTTTATGTAGAAAAACAATGAGTACATTGGACATATTCTATCTGAAGATGATCTGAACTTAATAATGGCAGTCCAAGTGCTTCTGAATCATTCTATTTATGTAGAAAAAACAGTGTATAAAACAACACTGAATATTCAAGAATGTTGGTAAAGATGGGTAACATTGCAGAGCTACCACAGAGCTGAAGGATTTCGACCAAAATTATTGAGCACTGGTAGAACTGAGAAAAAATACAGCATAACAGGCTGTAAGATAAAAAAGAAGATTTGTGTCAGAAGAGGAAGTCGTTGATAGAGCCACTGAATAAATTAGAGAAATAACTTATTTGAAAATTACAAGTCTACAGAATCTAGACAATATAGATAAACTTTTTGCTGAGATGTTGCCTGTAGGAGTTTGCATATAACAATTTGGTTTGCAGGTTGTTACACAGGGGAGGAAAATACTTCCAAAATATGAAACAAAATTGGAGGGTTTATCATAACAGCTATTAGCCTCTATTAGATAGAGTATGGATAAAGCAAATTGCTTAGGAATTGATTTTATATTTTGAAATTAAATGCTTGTTTTCCACTTTCCTCAAGCTCTTCCTCATAGGACATTTCCTTTGCCTCTTTGGGATTCCTTCTTCCATGCCAAGGAATAAGTATGTTCTGTGGAAATAAATATATATCATGTGTCGAATGTAGAATGATTCTTAAGAAGAGAAAAGCAAACAGAAAACCCAATTACTGGTTTTCCTGTATGAAATGTATTGTCCTTATTCCTTGTGATTTTCCAAATATCCTAACCTAGAACGATAGATGCTTCTCATAGAACCCAGTGATGGAGATGACATTTAAGTCATCAAGGTCAATAATGTATTCTGTGCAGGAATCCAAATGAAAGAATCCAAAATAGATCAGCTTCTATTTGTATGTCCAGAATAGGAGAATTCACTATCTTCCAAAATGACATGTTAGGAATGACAGTTTAAACAGGTCTCAATACCATTATTCCATGCCTTTATTCTGGGATAATATACAACAGGTCATGTTTTTCTTCAGAGTCGCACCCACTTCAGGTATATGGAGAGATTTTTGTTGCATAACAATTCAGTCTTGCCTTCTCAAGGCTAAATATGCTAGTTACATAATCTTTTCTTGTAGATACATTTCTAATTCCCTTTTATCTTTGTATCTCTTCTTTATATCAGTTCTAATTTAACATGTGGTATCTTGAGTTTGGGTGTGACCAGTGCAGAAGAGCAGAAACATTACTTTCTATGATTTGAAAATTATACTTCTACTGATGCAGCCTGAAATTGTGTTTGTCTTTTTGGCAAGCACATCACAACTTGTGATTAAATATAATTCCACGTTTTCTTTCATACATATTATTGCCTAGCCATGGTAAGTGTATAGTTGTAGAACTGTACATTTTGTAAGTGTATATTTACATTCTTTTCTTTAGATGGAGAACTTTGCATTTGTTTCTATTAAACTTCATTCTATCATATATAGGACATGTATATGGCAAACATTTGTAACCCAGACACATTTCTTCCCTATCACTGTTTTTATTGAGAAGTGAATCTGTACCTGATCTGCTTATTGGAACAATACAGAATCTCTTAATTTCTATTTCAATTCACTTGGATTACATATTTATTGATTCCTTCTCAGGAATCTTTTGTCTAAATTGGAAGTCTGATATGAACTTTTCTTTTTCTTTTAAAAAGCATTAAGTTTCTATGCACTTCTATTCCTCTTTTTGTCTTTCTCAATGTTTAAATATATTTATGACACCCACTAGATAGTATTGTATTCCTTTAAAAACATTCATTCTGTTCTGCTTTGTATCTATAGCTTACCTAGAATCTGGTAAACTATCCTTGGTGTTTTGGTAAGCAATTAAAAACTATACTGTACCCAACAGTGTTTGGATATTTATCTTAATTTATGACATCTTAATTGGCACATCTAGCTAAGAATTTCATTTACCATATTTTCCGGCGTATAAGACGACTGGGCATATAAGACGACCCCCAACTTTTCCAATTAAAATATAGAGTTTGAGCGAGAGAGGGGGGGGAGAGAAAACTTGATGAGTAATATGCCAAACCACATGTGTAAAGGAATAAAATAGAATACCCATATTTTCCGGCGTATAAGACGACTGGGCGTATAAGATGACCCCCGACTTTTGAGAAGATTTTCAGGGTTTAGAAAGTCGTCTTATACACCGGAAAATACGGTATTATTTTATTATTCATCCCTGTAAAGCCACAAGAGTTTTGGAAGACTTTACAATATGCTTCTTAATCAAATGCTTTACATTATTTGACATCATCTGCAAATCTTTGTTCACACTTTTTCTCAGATTGTTAATTATTATATTAACAAGAAAAATTTCTATACGCATCATAGGAGGCAACTTATCATGCACCTATTTTACTATAATGATAGAACAGCTCATAAATACCCTTTCTCTCATCCTTGTGATTAATATAGTTGTAATTTATTCTAATCCCCCACTATTTATTTTTGTAGGGAGATTTTTGTGAAAGTCACCATCATACACTTTCTGGAAATATAAGAAATGGAGTAACCTAATATATTTTAAAACATGGCCTCAACTTATAGTTATTTATGCCAGAAACTATAAATAAGGTTTCTCCTGAAAATGCCAAAGGATGTGCATATGAAAATAAGTGAGCCATTACATGATGTGGACATTTCAATTTATAGAAGTAAAGATAGATATGAAAGTGTAATGTTAATCTTTTAATACACCCCACATTTTTGTACTACTAATATGCAAACATATTATAAACCAGTACTTTCCTTTTAGATAAAAATAGGCTAGCCATGGCATACTGATTTGGATAGGTTATGGTTAATTTTTGGTAGAAGTGAGCAAGGGTATGAAATTGATTATTTAGTTATATAATAAACCTTCAATTATATTTTGGACAAGATCCTAAACATGGTTACTGTAAAATCAAACTGGAAAATTTTGACCTTACAATCATACCAGAGAAAAGAGAAAAGGGGGAATGTAGAACCTAGGAACATATTCTTGTAACATTAAACCATGATTTAGGTTTTGACTGAACATATATTCCTTTGGGATACATCAGCAGTTCAAACTATGAAAATAACCAACCCTCTTTTTTGTAAAAGAAAGGGATTTTCAGGTTTATTGTAAATTATTCCATAAATAATATACAATGTCAAGCTAGTAGAAGAAGTTGGAGTAGAGATGTCCTGGGATATTTACTTAACCTAAAACTGGAATGATGTATAAAGTAAATATCTATTCAGTAAAGTTATATCTTTGCTAAGAAACCTAGAAATGGCTAACAAATCAGTGAGAGAACTGAAGACAAAGTGCAGATTGCATCATCTGTATTGAGGCACATCCTGGACTAAATATAGATTGTGCAGATGTATCCTTGGCATTAATTAGCCAGTATGTTATGTAGTGTTTGGCAAGAATGAAGTTGCTGTAAGTTATATATTCATTTGTCTTGAAAAATGTCAGAATCTATGATTGGTTATATGGCAATATGAATAGTACCAGGAACTGTTTAATTATATCAGTAGCTTGCCTCAATTCTTGATCTTGCTTTTTCACTGGTTCCTCAGGATCTAAATTACATAATTAGGGTACATGCTAAGTATCCCAATAGGTTCCAAATCTGTTAACAAGAAGCTGCCAGAAGTAAAATACCTCTCTTAGTTCACAGGGACTACAAAAAACTAACTGGGAAGATTCTAAAGCAGAACATAAAACTTTCAGTCTGCAGTCATCTTGAAGTCAATAAAAGTGATTACTTTAAACCAGCACAGATTTGTCAAGGATAACTTTGTTATTTTTTCTCATATTTTGATTTTGGTGAGAAAGTGGATACAATGTATCTGGATCTCAGCAAAATATTTGAGACCATACAGTTTGATCTTGGGTCCAGAATTCTTTAACATTTTTATTAATGACTTGGATAGGGAGAAGAAAGGAATGTTCATTGAATTTGTATATGACACAGAACTGAATGAAAGAGCTAAAATGAGCATGCTTTGAAAATAAAGAGTTGAAAAGCATAGTTTTTCTGTTTGGATATAATAAGAAACTTTATTCAGTTCATACAGGATCTTCGGTGTCACAATAAGAATGGAGGATGGAAACATTACTAGGGAAATGAGCAGAAAGGTTATGAAAATCTCAGTTAAATAAGGTGGTGTCTAAATATGAGAACTAGGCAATACAGTGGATGGCAAGATGAATTTGATCTGAGACATCACTTATTACACTCCCATCCTCATTGAATTTTATGAAGATAAAATCTTGTTCTAGGAAGGGGGAATTTTATGATAAAGAAGCACATATATACCTGATGGTGATAGATGAAATCTGACTTATATTTCTATTGTGACCTTAACATTAGGATTCTCTTTTTCATAGTGAGAAATCTGTAGTGGTAGAACTCTGCTGTTTTGGAAAATCCTGTAGTCACCTGTGATTAATATCCTCTTGACACTTGGTGAGTTGAATGGCATACCCAATCCAAAGAGAGTATAGCATGAACCAAAAGCAACATCATAATAGCTTATTTTGAAACTTGTTATGTCTCTTGACCAAAATGCCCCAAGAGGAAAAGTAAAGAGGGAAGCAAGCTAACAATTCATGTTAGTAAGTCAGAAGAATGGAATTCACCACTAACGGTTTGAATTAACTCTGCTAGCTGATGTCCCATATGTAGATCCCTTGCTGAAGCAGTCTGAACACTGCTGACACTCCAATTCCCCTTTCCAGGTTCTGTTTCTGCTTTGAACTGAGTTCATTAGTTCATTTCTCAGGCTGAGTCATATGACAGAGGAATTGTTTAAATTTATGTGTATAAACATTAGGCTTGGCATTTGTATCTATTGGAACAAGTATTATTTTAAACATGACCTATATCTAAAATGCATTTTTACTCTATGTCTTGATTGTCTCAGGGTGATTATATTTCTTCCTTTGTTTTTTTGGCCTTGCTTCATCCAGCCACAAATAGTGTTCTGAAGTAGTCCCTAAATTCTGGAAGACTGCCAATTTCTGTGGTTTGTGAGATAATGTAAAAAATATATATCAGTGTAGAAATTCTGCATTAAATTGCATGAGCATGCAGAGATGGGCATGGGCAAGGGGGAGACCCTAGTTAAAGAGGAACAACTGATTAATTTATAGCGAACCATATAGAAACTGAAAATTGCTGGATTTCTTGGAAAATGCCAGAGAAGATGGATCACAGTCAAAGACTAATACAATAAACTTTGTTTATGGTTAAGCGTGCATACAAAGGATTTCTTAAAGAGATTAACATATTTATTGGAGAGGAATGGCTTTGAATTAACCATTATATGCTCACATTTGCAAAGCAGAAAGGAAAAATAAATAAGATAAACCTTCAATGTAAGCAACCGTCTGGGCATAGGGCATTAAACCTGAATGTCTTTTAGATCTGAATATAAGTCATTTGTGCCATCTGCATCTATTTATATCATTTGCATTTTTTATTTATTGATGCCACCTAAAAACCCTTTGAATGTAGGTGGTTTGTGGAAATTAAAAGGACAAGAGTAAATAGTACATTACAATAGAATATTAAAGGTAAAGATTAATATGAATATGTAACAAATAAATAACTGTACAGGCTCCTCTGGTCTACAGCGGGACCCAAAGGCTTTCTGGAAAAGCATTGGCCATGATGATGGGGTCATTCTTCCCATAGAGTACAGGTTGTTCAATAGGAGAGGAATACCACCATCCCCTCTTGTAGTCCCTAGTAAATGTTCTCTGGGTATCTGGATCACATAATGAGATTCTATCTGGGAAAGGAAGTCACTGATTCCCTGAGCCTTATAAAACTTTATAGGTAGTGGCTAGCATTTTAAATTCACTGTAGCTCTCACTGTAGCAGTGTAACATGGCAGTACAGTAATGTGACTGGCCAGTAAGCACATGGCCCACACATTCAGAACCAACTGAAGGTCCTTGATATCTTCCAAGGGCAGTTCCATGTAGACTAAATTAGAATAATCTAATTGGGAGATGGGCATGAGTGACCAACCTCAATGCATTCTGTTCCAGGTAAGATTGCATATGGCATGCTAGTCCTTGGATGCACACACCCTCCTGGCCCCAGCTTCTACCAGGAGTTCTGTGTCCAGGAAGACTCTCAAACTGTAACTTGCTCTCTCTGGAGGGGCCCAACCCTAAAAATAATAAAAAATGATACAATTCTAGAATCAGAATACTTCTGAAATAACAGTCATTCTGTTTTTCCTTTTCCCAGTTCAGAACCTGACAGTGTCAGTCACCGGGTTAGAAATTCTGATTTTCCCATTGGGTCTGGGAAGGTGATGTACAACTTGGTGTTGTCAGCATATTAGTTATCATATTTCAGTAACATAATAGAAGTAAATGACATCACTGCAGTAACATTAAAATTATTTTTTTGAAACATATTGCCCCAGGTATTTTGTTTTGTTCTGTTTTTTTTTCTTTTTTTTCTGGGCATCAGTGGTTGTGCCTTTTCTTTTGTCAGTCTTTTTTTATAACATGACAACACTTTATTGATATTTTTAATAACCAGATTCTCAATTTATTTAATCAGAAGTCACTTTAATTGAGTTTACAACTTTTCAAGATATATTTACCAACAGTAACTTGTTTGTGGCTGTACAGAGCATACAGCTTTAGCACATTTATCTTAATATAACCTGAAAGGTATTTCCTAGATATTTGAAAATAATTTACACCTGTGTAATGGAACCAAGATTGTGTATTAACAATGCTGCAGCTTTGTTAAAAGATACCCTTCCATGCTGAGATGTAGTGAATAGCTACTTGGGTACCAAGCCTTTTCACTGGTATCAGGAGTATCCATGGAGAGAAGTATGTGTCAAAAAGTCAAGATGGCCATTGGAACCACATGATAGAAGCCTTGCTCCTTTGTCAATGTCATATCCCTTGTTCAAAGGGGCAGGGCTTTAACTGAGTAGTCCAGAACATCATCTTGACTTTTTTTTTACTTTGTCTCTATTAAAAAGTGGGACATTAATTTAATAATGTTGAAATACTGTATAAAGTGAACTTATTACTTTAAGAGCAAAGAAATTCCAACAAGAGGTAAAGACCAAATAAAGACAATTGGGAATTGTAACTGTGTATATTATTGAAGTTTGGTTGGAGAAGTTTTGCATTTTCTCTTCCAAATATATTAATCATCTTGAGACAGGAAGAAGGGGGTATTTCAGCCAATAAAATATCTGTGTTAAAGGAGTATTACTATTTCCAAACCATATAAAAGAGTTTACAAATAATATGCACAGATTTTGGAACAGGAAAGTATCATGCATTGGGAGGGAACTGAACAGAATATTGCAGCAGAAACAACTACTTTTATAATGGCTATTTTCATTGTACAAATTATACATTTTTTGTAAATTAAAGGCTAAGGTTAGTTATGAAAGCTTGTGGGTTGTGGCTTTGGTTGTTATATGCACAACAGATTGTTTAAGAAAAGCCAATAATACAAGGGAGCTAAACATAAAAGTAAAAATCCTATTCATGTAACTTTCAACAGGTCCACAAGTATATATTCATATATATGGTAAAATGGATTGAAAATGTGAGAACCAATTTAATATAGTTATATTAAAGTTGTAATAACCAGTTGGCAGAAAATCCCAAGGTGACCATGTAATCATATTTCACTATTAAAACTAAATATTATCTCTATGTTTAGAAAATAAATGAACCACTGAATAACAGTTGTTGTTTAGGGCTATAGATTGGCCATACATGAAGCTTTGTAGCCTTCGCGAAGTATGAAATCACCAGCAGAATTAATGATTTACAGGTGCTGGGGGTGGATGGGGTGCAAAGCAACAAATAATAACACAAACAAACTTGCATTAGACATTATGACACAAGTACGCCATGACCCATAAGTTATTAGCGTAATGTCATCATGGCTTATAGATGCCATTCTAATGCCTGATGGTTGTTTGTTTGGACATAATTTCTGTGTTATTCCAATATTGGGGATTGACCTTGATAGAAACTCAAGTAATGGTTTAAATGGTTTGTTAAGTTCAATCACACATTTGCTGCACATAAATTGAATCAATGTGTCTGGATACTCAGCATTCACGTAAACCTAGACTTCAGAACAGCCTTCTAAAATCATTCTTGCCAGATTTGTTGATTTTAAATAGTCCCACCAGGTATGGGCCATGCTAATGAGACCATATTTAACACATCTGGTGGACCACAAGTTAGAAGAGGGAGTTCTAAAGTTTCACCAATTCAGTTAATATTGTTCTTTCTTCATTTCTTACAATGCAAAACCCAAAGTGAAAAAAAATGATTGGTGATTTAGAACAAACAAAAAAACAAGCAGTTTTTGTACAAATCTGTATAACTTTAAAAGGAGCTTAGTAAATTCATGGAGAATGATACTATTGATAGTCATAATGCTATACTAGATCTTTGGAAGTTACAATACTGTAGGCTATTTTTGTGTTCTTTGAAATTTATTTCATGCTCCGTGTTTCATACTGCTACTTAGTCTGATATATGTTTTTTGCACTGTTCATTTTGTGCACTGATGTTACGCAGGGCTTTTTTTGTCATAGAACGCCCAGAACGGAGTTCCAGCACCTTTTTTGGATGGAACCTTGTAGGGTAGGCAAGGCGGGTTGTATGACGTGTGTGAGTTCCGGCACCTTTTTTTTTTTTTTTTTTTTCCAAAAAAAGCACTGATGTTACCTAGCTGGGGTAATGAAACGTCTGCAAGACAATAACTAAGCTCAGAGAACACCAAGGGACCCCTCATATGTTCCATGTGAATATTATATTCTTATAACATTTCTTTTATTGTAACATTTCCCCCCATTTATTTCTCATAATGAAATTTGCTCCATTTTCGCCTCCATAGTCATGAAATGACAGATCAGGATTGACTTAGAGAACCTAGTGAACTGAATGATTAGGTGGGATCTTTAAACTATTTCTTTTGTGTCTAAGTCAGTTTTCTATCCATTACACCACCCTGATTCTCTCCCCCTCTATAATGTCTAGGACAAGGACTTTATTCAATTATTTTCTTCCCTGCCATTTTCATGTGAAGTGATTTGAAATGAATATTTATCTCAGATTTCATTACTGACACCTATAGAAGCATCGGAGTGGAGTTGAGAGTCTTACTATTTTGGCAGATTTATTCCAGGTCACTGCAGGACTGAAAGCTTCCTCTTTTGAGATGCAGTTGTTTGATTAGAGATGTCATTTCACCCTTAAAGATGCTTAACCTCCTATTATTCTTGCCACTAATATTTTCAATTTCATCTCCCCTGTTTTTTATGATGTTTCCAGCTTCTTATTCTCTACAATATTTCCAGATGTGTGTATTTCTTTCACTTTTTTTAAAAAAAAGTCAAAGTATATTTTATAGCATAATTTCTCTGATAGCTTTATTTACATTTAAATCTACCATGGGCATCTACATACATGTGGGGTTATAATTGGATGCACAATAATTTCTTCTTTATTTTATGCATCCCATGTTTTAAAACCCGTCTCATGGGGTTGTTAGCAGAAAAAGGAAGAGGAAAGAGCATTATGTACACAGACTTAGTTAAATGATTCTCTGATCATAAAAGCAGGAGATAAGTAAATATAAATAAATAGCATGTGTTGTATTTTATCATAGCTAATTGCCTCCAAGCATTTTTGTTTGTGTATAAATCAATATAAACCTATTAAGTAGATTAAAGTTAGTAAATAACTCCAAAAGGTAAACTAACACTTCACTTGTAGGAGCAAGTGAGAATAAAAGACAACTTTGGAAGGACTGTATCTGACTTGCACTATGCAGCTTCAGTCCTGTTAATATCAAAGCCTTTTCAGTCACATTGTTATTGCAATTTACTTTTGAGATGTTGAGTGATGACATTTGCTTGTAATCCTGATAGATGCATAAGCATTTGCAATGTTAATGGGAAAATTATGATACACAAGGTGATGTTGTGATATAAAACCCTGTTTCTATGTTCTTGCATCCTTATGTTGCATGAAAGTGTGGAAATCATCAGGTTTGTATCATGATGTACATCTCCTGGCAGATGCCTATACTTTCCCAATCCACATAGTTCTTTTTCTATTTTTGCCTGGTACAAGTTGTAAAATAAAAGCATCATTAAATATTCTAGGCAAAAGCTCAGGATGTAAGCATCATTTTCTTGGCAAGCTGAGATACATTTGGGTGGACCTAAAATATGTCCATCAGGGGTACGGCCACCCAGCAAGTGCAGCTGGCGTAGAATGTGGTCACCCGTGTACTGACAGGATTGTCCAGCTAGTCTTGGTGTTAATAGATAATGCCTATATTGTGGGAGCTGTTTTGGTTATCAATTTGCTTTCATATGCAATTCAGGGTGATGATAATACACCATAAAGACCTACATGGTTTAGGGTTATGGTTAAGGAGGAAGGTGGAACTAGTCAAGGAGAAGGGATGAGTTTTGCTGCCCTCTCCTGCTGGGCAAAAGTGAGAAAGCCAGCAAGCCAGCAAAGAAAGGATGGAAGGATTCTTTCAAACAGGGAGAGAGAAGAGGATGAAAACTGAATGAGGAAAAGACCAAAAGAAACATCTCTGAACTCACCAAGTTAGAAGAAAAAGAGAAGCAGAATTTGGGCAGTTCTTAGATGAGCTTCCTGTACACACTATTTTCCTAAACCCGGTCTTGAAACATCCACCCAGTAATAAAACCAAATATTGGCATTCTGGTTAATGAAGACAGCAGCCAGTTAAGGAGCACAGCAAATATTTAAATAGACTAGAAATAAGTGAACATTCAATAGCATCTTCATTTTCAATTCATTGTCAATGTATGAAAAGGTATTGATGTTTCAGTCCTTGGGCTAATAAATTAGGCTAGATTTATTGCCAAAGTGTGTGAAGTCTGACTGGTCAGTGGAAATATCCAGTAGGTCATACTCCCAAAAGCCACTGCTTCACCTTTTATATGTACTTTACAGAACGCTAGCTGATAAATTTTTGCAAGTGCAAGTATGGGTGAAAAAAACAGTTTGTGTAGATTAAATTTTGCCATATATGGGGACACATGGAGGGGAATAAACAAGGAAAGACTGGAGGAATCTCGCTGGGAAGATAGGATGGCAAGGAACTGGGTCAGAAGGGAGAGAAAACAAGATAAATGGCAGGATAAGTGTGTAAGTTGCACTGAGGAGCAAGAGTCAAAATGGGTATCGTAATGGTTGAGAGATGTAGAAGAGCAGATTATTTCTTTCTACAAATTAAGATGTCCACTTCCCCACAGATCCTGATTGCAGCTGACCAATTATTTATAATGCATAGCAAATCTATTCAGTTCAAAATATGACTGCTTCACCCTCAGCTAAGATGCTTGCTTAAATGGTTTCTTTTCTTGGTGAAATGCTTGGAAGTGACATCCATATCCTTTCACAGTGATCTCTTTATATTTTACTAAGGAAGGCAGAAGTTTGAACTAAGGAATCTGGAGCATTTTTGCTTGACATGAACCAGGAGTATTTTTTTTTCTTCCTAGCATTTTCCCACAAGTGCAAGGTCCAATGTTTTTTTCCCCAAATCAACTGATTTTTGATCCATTAATTGTGATAAGATGCAAAGTCACACAGCTGGCTTTCATGCCTAAAGTGGGACTAGAACTCAGTCTCCGGGTTTCTAACCACTATTCGAAATAGGCTCTCTATTTGTATCAAAATATCTCTATATGTATCAAAATATAAAAGTTATAAGTCTTTAGGCATGAAGTACAGTAGTTTTGCCTTTCATATTTATTTACTTACAATTATTTGTATGCCACCAACTCTATATTCCTGAACTATAATTCTAGCATTTTTCACCCTTAGTTCAGCAATATCTGAAGGGTATTAGTTCTTCATCTTTTCCTTAGGCTTTTATAGAAACAATTCATTTTAAAATGCAATGCTGAAATGCAATGGAAGGGTTAAGAATGTTATTGACTCCACAATAGGAAAAGAAATTAGTAGACAGGAATCTGAGAAGGCACCAAGTTTGTATCAAGCTATCTTGGTGTATTATTTGTGGGTTTTGGTTTGGTAGGAAAGTAAATAAAGGTCCCTTTTGGTAATGACAACCGTCGAAGTAAACCCCTAAGTTCTCTACCTTCACGAACATCGACCTATGACGGACAGTTTTCTACAAAAATCTTTTATGTATCGAAACAGTACGTAGACACCACTGGTTTCTTCAGTCTTTCGTAACCTATTATCAATGTGTGAAGTAGACACAAATGACAATTTAATTATATATCCTTTGAAAATAGATTGTGTGATAATTTGTATAATTAGATTTGCTTATATGAACTATCAGTGCAGACATATATTATTTGCAAAGCAATAAAATCAAGAAAGCATTCTGGCTCCAAAGTAAATTCAGCTGTAAAAAGAAGTAAGGTAAATCGATTCCACCATTGTAAACCTGGAATGTATAATTTCACATGATGGTGTAGGAACAACAGCTATAAGTGTTGTAGTACAAAATATCAGCAAGATCCTGTGGGAGATAATTCAAATCTTGTGAGGTTTTGGCAAGATGTCAGGGGATCTTCTTACACAAGATCTTGTGAGACATCTGTGTTTTTACATGAGATGTTATGCAAGATGTTCTGAATTCTGAGCTGTCCAGAATAATTTGTTAACATGGGAAGCCATATAAACTTCTTCAGTTAAATATATATCATTAATATCTCACTATTATCTTCCAGTTTTCACTATTTTGTAACCCAATTCATTATTTCATAATAGTGGTTTTTTCCCCCCTGGATTTGGCAACTGACCGACATCCAACAGGCTCAAAATGGCTGATTTCCTTTTTTGATTAGGCAAGTGAAATGAGTCTAATGAAATAAGAACAAGACTGAATGAAAAATAAATTTTTAACAAGCAAAATGCAATATTGCTGTCAGAGCTATTTGCCATCTTGATCAAGTTACAATTATGTGATAAATCTTCAGTAGGAACAAAGTAGGAAACATCTTGGATGTTTCTGCTCTGCAAAGCTTCAGAACTAAAACACTTACATCTTTATTCCCCACTTTGTTACTCCCAAGGTTCATTCTCCAAAGAGTTCACGAACCAAGTAAGTAAGGTAAATTCACTTGAATTAATATAAATTTACAAGAATTTTAAGGGATGCAGAACCTCTCCGTTACGAGAATATCCTATAACGAAGGGAAATCCTTACTTCCCTCCCTGTTAGCAGACAAATAGAATCTTTGGCACATGGCAGATAGTCATACAGTTTAACTTTAGAGTAATTTAGGAGTCATCTGATGTTCTGTTCCCCCCAGTTAATGAGCTGTGGGGCTATGCAACTACTGGCCTACTCAATGCTTCAATACAACAGCTCTTTGAAAACACTGTGAATACATGTATGATTATCCATTAGGCACTCATGTGGTTGAAAATAGTTTGCTAATTTTCTACAAAGCTCTATTCTAATAAGATTTGTGTGGCCTAGTTGGAATGTTTATGAGCTGCTCCGTGGCTGAGAACGTTCTACAGCTATAAATAAGAGCAAGAATGGCTACTGTCCACTCATTGTATGCTGTTTGAATTAAGAACAGAATTCACCAACTTGATGGCAGTCTTTGTTCTTAAGTTTGTCCAACAAAGGAAACCTAATGTATATGCATAGTTCCAGCTAGCAATTTCCTTTCAGCTGAAATAAATATTGTAATTATGGAAGATTTAAGACTTTGTGGTTTTCAGTTCAATTTTTAATTCATTTTTACCTACTTTCTCATTCAGTTTCAATTGAAAACTACAAAATATTCACAAAGAGTTTCCTATTTATGATTGCCTCAATTCCATATTCAGAAACCAGTCCCAGAAGCTGGTTCACATTTCCAGATCTGCTCTGGCTGAGTCACTTCCCCTCTTTGTATTTACATTTCCATTTCTGTATCATGAAGGAGATAATGTACTCTGCTTAGCTGTAGAGATTTCAAAATGGAAACACCAGGCCAGTTTTAAGTAGGTTGATCAGCACCCATTTTTAAAAATACTTGCATTAAGCAAAGAAGTATACGATGAAATCAATATAATATAGATAAATAAGAGACACATGGAACTGTTTATTGCATTAATCTTACATCTTTGATATTGTATTGTTGGATTAAATCAAGGTTCTGTATATTTCAGTTTCGTATAATAATCACCGTGGCTCTTTAAAGCAACCTGCAGTAAAAACATATATGTGGTAGATTTTCTGTACTGCAACATCCAGGTTATTAGTATAAACATGCCCACTATCTTTTGATACTGAAGCTTCATTTAGATATTGTGTCTAATTACTTGCTAGTTCTAACTTTATCTTGTTCAACTGGTATCTTTCAGTAATCTCTTATATAAATAAAAATGTAAATGTTCGTTTGTTCAAAATCTTAAATCTCCGAAAGTTCTTCACTGATTGCTTTGAAATTTTGACACAACGTTGCATTCGAATACGCGCATGTTTTTATATACCTATATTATATAGATGTCACACCTGTGACAGGTAAAACATGCTTTTTTTGAAAAACAGCACCATCTGTTGGACGTAAAAGCAACACACACTTTTACCAAACTGAGCCACAGCAACGCGTGGCTGGGTACAGCTAGTACTATATACTTTTGTATTCTGTATTACTTATATAGGGTACATCTTAGTTGATTTTGCTTTTTGCTTGAGGTGAGCATTTTTAATGGTACAAGGATCAAAAAATGGCAATGTTATTATGCTGGAGATTGAAGAAGGTTGAGAAGGTTTGGGCGCTTTAAAAATATTTAATATTTGGTATGTTTAGTCTATTTTGCCCTTTACTTTGGCCAATGAATGAAAAAAGTGCCACCAAGGTTTAGTGCTTTTCTGTGGCTTTCATAACATAGGCACTGGAGGCTATAAGCAATCTGCTCCTGCTTTTCTCTGAGAATGGGGAACCACAGGTGTAGTATATGAATGAAATATGCCTTACATCTAATTGGTAGGAACAATACTAGCAGAAGAGCATCCCAAATAGCCTACAACGTCTATACTTGACTTAGTTCAACAGCTCTGTGTGTGAATCCAGATACTGCTCCTCTATTTTTTGCTTTCCTTCTAAACTCATATGTTTGTATAATATTAACAAAACCAAATACAACTAGAAAATATAATTAATACCAAAAAGCAATTCACTGAAGAACAGCAACATATAGTAGACCTCATACTATGAAAAAAGAAGTCTGTTTTCATGGTCTTTTCCACAATGTACAGGACAATCCTGATAGGTAATAAAATTTTGTACCCTGAGATGCATACATAAAAGGAAATGTGAATGTATCTGTCTTTTCCATGAAATATCCTGTCAGATGAGATAAGTCGATTGAAACATCAGTTCACGTTTACCTCATCATTTTTTAAAATTATCATTTGGAAAAATAAATTGCAAGAATAATTTTGTGTCCAGGGAGTAATTGTTGATAGTACCAGACTTTGGAAGTGCAAACCTTTTACCAGCTTAATTGAGGAGTCTTAATGATTTGTTTAATAATGATCTATAAGCCATTACTCTTGCAGAGGATTTCTGGAGTCTGGTAATCTTGGGATCCTAGAATTTATTTCTTTCAGAAAATAAATGCAGATTATTCAGTGAGGAACAGTTCAGTAATACTATAGCAAAGTATAGGCCAAACTGGGCATTTGTGTATATCCTCCTATGTAAATATTCCACAATTAATTTTAAATTAGGAATATTCAGGAGCAACATCATAGTGAGAGAGAACATATGATATATATTATCTACATGTTTAACTGGAATAATTGTCTTGTCTGAAAACCTGGGCAAATGCCGCTTGTTGATATACCGTAATTTAGATGGACCAATAGTCTCAATCATATAATCAGCAAATTTCTATATTCTGGTCCTGCTTTCAATTGTGATAAAATGTGCAATTTTTACTTTTTCTTATGTGCATATTTTCCCACATCATTTTTATGAGGAAATAATATATAATTATAATTATAATTTATCTTGCTTGGAAATCCAGTCATACAGTTTAGCAGCCTATATTTACTAGGGACATTTGGTATAATTACACTACTATATTATGCTTTACATGGGTCTGCCTTTAAGATGATTCTAATAACAAGGAATAACAGATTTAGCAGCAGCACCTGGTTTACCAGGACACAGCATTGGTTCCTGGTTTCCAATTCAAAATGCTGGCTATCACTTTTAAAGCCATGAATGGCTTGGCATCCAGATACACACAAGACCACTTTTCCCATCTAGGTTTGGCCCCATGTGTGACCTCTGAGAGAAGGAATACTAAGGAGATTAATTGGATAACTTAATGAAATGTTTTCTCAATAGCTATCTTAAGCTACTGAGGAATACTTTAACTCCTAAAATGAGGAATGCCTCCAACCTCTTGAACTTCAAGGTATTCTTAAAACTATTTATTCCACCAACAATATAGATGGTAATATTATTAAATTGACTTATTAAATTGAGATGGTCTGATTGATTTTTATTAATTGTAAAACATCTTGAGTCCTTTTTGGAAGTGGGATGTTATACATTGTAGATCTAAGTAAATTTTAAATTGAGACTATTCTGTCCTGATTTATCTCTTATCCCCGCCATCAAAGCTGACACTATCCAAAGCATAGAACAACTTAAATAAGTAGTACAAGATCGGATGATGTGGAGAGATCTGGCCCATAGAATCGCCAAGAGTCGGACGTGACTGAATGGATATCATCATCATTTTCTTTCTAATTAAAAAAGATAAAAATCGTTATAAAAAGGAAATATTTTTTCCTTCAGAGATTAAAGCTTAAAACTTCACAGCTGAGGAGTTGGCTTTGGCTTTGGAACGATATAACAGTATTACAGATGGCTATGATGGGAACACAGGATGTGTTTGATAGAAGAATGTTTTTCCTATGATAAAACAAAGTGTTCACATATGAATATAACCACATTTTGTGACTTACTGGGTAAAAGTCACATTTATATGCTGCTTTTCCTGCAACAGGTTTGTGGCCATTGGGACAAACAGTTCTCATGAGGACTGGTATCAAAGGAATTAGATTAATATGTGGAATACTTGCCTAAATCAGTGGTCCTCTACGATGATGGCATCAGATAGTAGCTTTTTTTAAAACATAAAAGATTTAGAAAATCAGATTATTTGTAAGTTAGGATTAGAATCCAGATCAAAATACCACATTCACATCTGGGAATTAAAAGACATTTATAGTTTTTTGCAAAAGTAGGATATTTTGATGTGTTTTGATGAATATACTGTAAATTTTGAAAATAGGGAATTAAGGAAAATATAGATTAGTTATTTAATGATTTAGAAAGATTATGTTTCTTTGACATTACAGTGATACCAGTCCGGAATGGGACAACTTGCCATAATCAACTCGCTGTGGCCAACTCACCACGGCCAACTCACAGTGGTATAACTCGCTGTGGGACAATTCTATTTAATTACCGTATTTTTCTGTGTATAAGACGCTATTTTTCTGTGTATAAGACGCTATTTTTTCCTGCAAACACCCTGTTCAAAAATCAGGTGTGTCTTATACAAGTGCAGCGTCTTATACACGAAAAAAATAATGGTAACCTCCGCAGCCCAGGGCATGCCTATGTGGGTTCTTTACATGCCACTGCCATGCCACCTGGCACAGGAGGATATTGCTGGCCTGATATGCCGCGTGGATGGGGAGGAAGCCGGCCCGAGATGCCACCTGGTGCTAGAGGATTGCGCTGCCCCAAGGATGCCGCTGGTCCCACTGAAGCTGCCTTCTATGACCCGTTTTTCACTGGTGCAGCTTGGGCTGAAGCTGCAAGAGGCCCTGGGAAGCTGCCTCAGTAGAGTGATTGACGGCCGAGGGGGTAGGCAGCACTAAGCCCGCAGAGCGCCATCTGATTGGAGGAAGTCACCTCCCTTGTGTGATGGTACTGAGAAGTACCAGTAAGCGAACATCTTACTCTGCTAAATTTAAACTGGGGGGCGTCTTATACAAGGGGGCGTCTTATAGACGTAAAAATACGGTACTTAAAATAAATTAAAATATTTTAATTTTTGTCATTCACATTTCATTCTGTCCCTCCTTTTGCATCTTTTCTTCAATGATCCTATTCCACTATTTCTTTGCTACTAGTGTAACTCTTGTCCTGCAGCGAGTTGTCCTGTGGCGAGTTGGCTGTGGTGAGTTGTCCTGCATTGGCTGCAGTGAGTTGGCCATGGCGAATTGTCATAGACCCATACCAGTGCCCTCAGAAATATAAAGGATAAGAATGGAAACTGTTCATTATCTGGTCTTGTATTCCTTACCTATTTCTCATGTTCTGCTTAACAGAGCAGAATACACATTAAATGTTTATTGCATCAATTTCTGCAATGGCTTGTTGTGACCTGGCTGTCAGTGCATAAGTTTGTATGGCATTGTGCTTGTGTGTTAATTTATTGTCTGCCCCTTATGTGCTTTGTATACAATATTTTCCTCTGTGTTAGCTCACCTGTGCATTTTTCACAGCAGCCTGTGTATCTAAGAATATATCTAAGATGTTTCCCTAGTATTTTAACACAAATCTCTAGACTGAGAGTGCTTCTTCACTGGAAAAAAAGACAACCTTTCCAGAAACACAAGTGAATAGCCTACTTTGAGGACAGATAATTTGGTGCAATACTGAGAAGCAGCAGAATTTCCATCATCAAAGTACGGTAATTGAAAGCAGAGGAGTAAGGCCACTTAATAAGAACACTTCATAAGAACTCGTAAGTCAGTGTTATTTATTTTAGCATGAAAAAGTTATCTTAGTACATATACTGTGTTGTGACTCAGAATTTGGGAATTACTATTTTAGAATGACAATGCACAATGCACTATCTAGTACATTCTGATACACAATTCCTTATTATGGAGAATGTGAAGGAGGAGGAGAGGGAGAAGGAGGAGGGAAATGAAAAAGGGAAAGAAAAAAAATGGAAAGCATTATTATGCTCAGAAATCATGCTTTCGAGGATTAAGGGCATTAAATAAAGTCTAGGTCAGGGGTAGGCTGGCTCAGGAATTCTGGGAGTTGAAGTCCACGAGTCATAAAAGAGCCAAGGTTGCCTACCCCTGGTTTAGGTTGTATTCCAGTAGGAAACAGACCATTATTTCAATTTAAGAAATATGCCTGATGAGAACAAACTTACCATTTTGATGTGGAGAAGTAATCTGGTGTCACACATTGCTCACCAATCCTAAAAGAAATGGTACCAAGTCAGGGCCTGTTTGCCCTTCAGCCCAACAGGGATGCAAGTATTGGGCTAAAATGAGTGGGAGATCTGAAGCCAGATCTTAATTGCAATTCTAAAAAAAAACAACCCACACATAAATAAACTAATCTTACTTTTTAATATAATTTTGTGGGTTCTGTCCTTAGCCTGGCAGAGCCAGAGTAACAAAGCCAAATGTAAAATTTTCAGGAACAGTCCTAATGAACAATGACAACTAATGACACTGTAGAATTTTGCCTCTCCAAATTAGCTTCCTTGTGATTTAGGGGACAGCTCTTTTTGGACTCTTGTTTTCTTTTGTTACATTGTTAGCCTAGAACTCACTGTCGTATCTGAAGCTGACCGTAAAATAAAAGAATAGTGCTTATTTTCTAGCTAAAGTTCAAAATTCATTTATTTCTGACTTTGTTCTGTTTTTGATTATATGACATCAAGTCATTGTTAACTTTTAGCAACCATATAAATAGATTTTTCTCCACGATGATCTATCCCTAACCTGGATAGATTTTCTACTCATTGCTTCAGTAACCTAGTCTACACACCCTGCTGCTGGTCATCCTCTTCTCTTTCTTTCCATCTTTCCCAGCATTACAGCTTTCTCTGGAGAGTTAAGTCTTCACATAATGTGACTGATGTAGTCATTTGTGCCTCAGGTGAGAACTTTGGGTTAATTTGTTCAATGATCCGTTGGTTTATTTTCTAGGTTGTCCAGCATATTCTCAAGTGTCTTCTTCAACACCAAAGTTCAAAAAGGTCAATACTCTTCCTATTCTGCTTCTTCAAAGTTCAAGTTTCACTTCCATAGAATATCATGGAAAATACCATGATTTGCACAATTCTGATATTTGTAGATATAGACATGTTATAGAATTTGAATATCTTATCCAAGGATTTCTGCTCTAACAAGTGCTGGTCTGTAGTGTATTTCAATGTTTACTCTTGATGATTGATGCTAAAAGGAAGAAGCTACCCACCACTTTAATATCTTCATTGTCAATTCTGAGTTTGGTTATTCTAGTTGTTGTCATTTGTTTGGGTTTTGTTATATTAATTTTTAGTTCCATTTTTTTCACTGTACTCCTTTTATCACTAGAGTTCGTTCGTTCGTTCGTTCGTTCGTTCGTTCGTTCGTTCATTCATTCATTCATTCAATTTCTGTAGCCACCCAACTCAACCAAGTGACTGTTTTGCATTTTGGGTATTAGAATAGTGTCATTAGCATAGCACAGGTTATTTTTTTTCTTCCTCTAATTTTAAAACTGCTCTTATTTTCTTCCAATACAGCTTCCTTTAATATATGTTCATCATGTATATTGAATAAATAAGGGAAGAGTACACAGCCCTGTAACTAGTCAGTTTCACCATGCTCTGCCCATACTGTAGCTCCTAATCTGTATATAAGTTTCTAATAAGAACAATGAGATGTTCCAGCATTATATTGTCTATCATTTTTATAATTTCTAACCATGTGGTTTTCTTGATAAAAATATAGGAATGGTTTATCACTGCCCTCTCCTGTGCAGCTTGCCTTTAGCTAGGTAGCTAGGATGACCGTCACATCTTGGGTGACCTTGCTAGGAATATATATTTTTGGAATACACTCCTGATATTGTTCCTCATCCCTGCCAGGTTGAGCACAGCCTACCATGATGAGGTGGCACAATGGGACTTGGAGGAAGGGGCTTTCTTTATCTACAATTAAATACTATTTAAATTGCTAAGTGATGCATTTTGCTCAAGAAGAACATATTAAGGATTCTCTTCACACCATGTTCCAACATTATTATTTGATGAAAGGTTTTCTGTGAACAGGAAGGAATGATGACTGGAACTATTTGCTAATTATGGGAAAATATTGCTTCTTGCTTCCTGTGATGGAGTGAACCTTTTTTCAGAAAACCGCACAGTGAGTCTTTTATTTATTTATTTCCACAATATATTTAATTCCAATAGTCAGAAAGGACATCTTGGTTGCTTGTCACCCTGAATAAAATGCACTCCTGGTTGTCTTTATTCTATTCTGCAAAACAGAGCTTGGCTCTAGTAGTGACAGAATATCCATGGTTTGAGCTGCTAAAACCTTCTTGTGACAATCAAAACATGAATGCCAAAGCGGCTGGCTGGCTGGCTGGCTGGCTCTGTGCTCTCTGGGTGCTCAAAGGGAGATTGTGAATAATTACATCTAGAACAGGTTTGCTTGCACGTACTTAGAGCAGCTTTTTGAAAATCTTCCTCCAATCTTTTCCAATAGCTTTGCTTCACAAGAGCATAATAGGTTTTGATGATTATGCAGATTTTTTTCTTTCTTACTTAAGGTCAATAAGATGTTAAAAAAATGTGGTAGACTGAGGCAACTGGAGTGTCAGTACTCTGTGAATACTCCTTTGAGACAATTTTATTTGACATTTATTTTTGCATTTGAGTTCCCAAATCTCCTGTAATGTCTTTTCTTCCTTGCAGATATGGTCCTGAGTGGATTCAGTGGATAAGGTTTGTTACCAAAATAATAGATCTTGATTTTAGCAAAACATTTGACAAAGTACCCTATTACATTCTAATTAATTAGTAAATGTGAACTAAATGTTATGATTATTATATAGCTTCAGAGAAGATGCCTAAATCAAAAGTTTCTTTCCTGGAACAATTTTCTCAGCAAAGGATGAAGTTGCAAAAATTCTAACAACTGAATTAGTTCCTATTTATAATCAGTACATCCCCTTCCGCATAAGGAAAGATTTTCTAGCAGCCTTTCTGTAGTCTGGCAAGAAAACAGGATACAGATTAGCTTGCAAATGGCTGCTTACATATGTCTCTTGTGTGTTTATGAATCTGGGAACTAACTATGATACCCATCTGGAAAACTGTATTTAAGAAGTGTTTATTAATTGTTCCTCAATAAACTGGAATGACTAACAGTAACATAATCAATTTGAAAAACTCTTCAACTTTATCATTTAAAATGTGAGTAAGAAGTGGAGGCAATGCTTATGCTTTATTTCTCATTCTTTAAGGATCATTCAGAGAAATTAGAACTGGTTTAGAAAGGGCAATGAGAATGATCAGGCCACTTAAACCTAAATCTTACAAAGATGATACAAAGGAACTGATTATGTACAGCCTTTAGAAGAACAAACTGAAGGGGATAATGATAGTGCTGTTTAAGTATCTTTCACATAGAAAAACAGAACAAAACAAGATCTAGTCTTTATAATCATAGAGGGCAGATCATGGTATAATAGATTTAAGCTATAGAAATACCAATTCCAGATGTACATTAGAGCAGTTTGACAATTATCTAGAATGGTGGTGGAGTCTCCTTCACCCAATAAGCTTAGGCAGAGGCTAGACAATTTTAATTTGGACTACATAAGGATGGAGTTAACTCAAATGACCCATTCTAGTTCTGTAATTTTGTGATTCTAAATGATGTTCACTGAGTTTGTTTAGAAACTTCTAACAGTGTAAATATATATGGTGCTTTGGGGGATGTATGTCCAATATCATGTGCACCTCAAGGTGGGAAATGTATGGACATTACAGCCTTTTCTGTTGTATCAACTTTAGTCTATGTAAAGAATGTCAGATTAAATTAAGAAATATGGGAGGACACGGAATCTAGCAAATCTATTAATTTGCTAATTCTGATTGTGTATCTGGAATGCTATTTTGGAGAAGGGTTGCAGGCAAAACTGAAGCTGTCAGGATAGATTTCCAGCTACTGCTACGTTTGATTTCTTCCCCACCTCCAAGCAATCCTTGTCAATTTAAAGCAAAAGGAATATTCTGTTAGTTAGTGAATATATAGAAAATCCTTGTTATGAACATGGATGTCAATGCTGCTAACGTTGGATGTTCTTGCTTTGACAACAGATGGAAATGTAGCCATCTTTTCTCTTTCACTTTTAGAGTTAGATGATGCTGGGAGGGGGGATGTGAATGAGAATCCAGTTAGACATAACAACAATAACTCTGAGAATCAAGGTTATTGAGCCCTGAGCTGATAAAGATTTGGCGGGCTGGAGAGCTGAGGAGAAAGCTAATTGGGGAATGTGATTTATGACTGTTAATTGGAGGAGGGAATTGTGCTTTAATACTTTGTACCCAGGGGTGGGGGAATTCAGTTTTTGGTGTTAACTATGTAGTGCTGATGCTGTTTCTCGAATAAAAGATTCTTTAAGGTAAACAATGCCTCAAAGTTCTTTTGAAGAGTTTCATCTGTCAGAACCATGACAATGGCTGTAATTACCACTTCCCTTCCATTGCTAAGCCAGGCACTTGTTAAGTGAACCTTGCCTGATTTTATGATTTTTTTCCTACAGTTGTTAAGTGAATTATCAGTCGTTAAGAGAATTTCTCCATTGATATTGCTTGTTAGAATCTAGGTGGTAAAGTCATAAATGATGGTCTCATCACCCTGGGATTCTGCAACCATCATTCATACATGTTGGTTGCACAGTGTCTGAATTTTGATCTGTGGGGATGCTGCAACAAACGTAAATGTGACAACCAGCTATAAGTCATTTTTTATAGTGCCATTGTAACTTCAGACAGTTGCTAAACCATTGTAAGTTGAGGACCACCATTAAGAGTAGTCCATCATTGTTCTAGGCATACCATTTGATATTTAATAACTATTAACATCAACAAAACTAAACTATTCCTTTCTGTGATTTAGATATAATGTACCTCTGGATTCCTAAGACATTTTAGCTATAGCATCACACTGCATTTTCATGTTTAAATGTTAGTACGCCGTGATCCCTGTATCCCTGTATCTCACATACACTGTGGCCAGAAGAGTCTCTCTAATCCTGTCCCTTTTCCAACTCACATGTAGGACTTAATCCTTATTCTTGAACAATTCCCCATTGGAATTGTTGGCCTAGTGTTCAAATGTATTGAGATGATTTTGAATCATGATTTTCCTATTAGCCAATTCTCCTTTGATTGGTTTTATCTGTAAATTTGATAAGCCAATTATCCTCTAAATAATAAAGATACTGAATAATACTGGAAGAAATCGTATGGGACTCTGTCCAATATTTCTTTCTAAGTTACTGCAAAACCATTTAGAAATATTCTTTGAGTGTGGTTGTTGAATCAGAGGCCATATGTGAGAGCTTCTATAACAGTGACAGTCCAGCCACATGCTGCTTTGTCTTCTAAGTGAATTGATGCTAGATTGTGATAAGCAAAATCACACTGGTGTTATCTTTGCATGCAGTCTTAGAAATCTTACTGTACAATAGTAAAATACTACAATATAGGCAAAACTCACACATTGCAGCTCTTTTCATTATATAGAGCTAGCATTAAAAATAGCTTTTTGTCTTGGAACATAATATATTGCAATAGTTTGGTGAAAAATGCAAGAATACAGGTTAAAATAAAAGCTTTATATGAAGAAACAATAAATTGTTGGTTAGATATAAAAATAGATATGCCAGAAATGGGTCTCCTCTGGGATATCCATTCCTAAGGTATTCAGTTGGATATCTGGGGCTGATACTTCTTATCAGGAACATGGAAGACGCTGCAGCTGAGAAATGATTTAATTCCTTTTTCTAGACATAAACCAATGTCCTATCCTGAAATAAGAACTCTCTCAATTCACTTCTTTACCAGTTGTAACAAAGCAAATTGTTGCCACAGCAGGATACTAGTAGTAGTCTCTAAATAGGATCATCCACTCACAATGTTCTTTTGTGCCCTTTTGTTTTTTAGTTTGCAAACATTTGCTCTCCATATCACTGTCCATGTCTGGATTAGCCTTAGGGACTGAATAGTACATGCCAGTGCCAGATAACTTGTGGAGAAAGCCATTTGGGGCAAGTCATTTCTTTGGAATCTTCATTGCTCTGACTTGGTGAATCCAGACAAAGCTGCCATTGTATGTGCAGTTCTGTTTCCTTCTCACATGGCATGCAATCTGGATTTCAGTAAAAAGAGATTCCACCCTGCCGGAGAATTAAACTCCTGCTGAAGATCAGCCATAAACAGCCTGTGTGGCAAGCAATAGCCAGTAACAAGGAATTCATTAACCTCAGGCAGCTAAAGGAGCCAGAGGTACAAGTATACCAAGTGGGAGGCAACAGAAAGCTAGAGTCAGCATTGTTAACTATTGGCACTGTAGACACAAAAAACTCAGCAACCCTTGATTAGTGCAAATGAAAGCATTCATTTTAGTTCATAATGTTTCCTTGTAGCATCTTAATCATTATTACTTGTGCGTACTTGGGCAGCTGACTGAAGGAATCATTTGTAGATTCTGACAACTCTGGAAGTCTTGGCATCAGCAATTTGTTCCTAGTAGAAAAATCCAGACTGAAAATCATCTACTGTAGTGTACATTATCTGCAATTGAATTGGTACGTGTAAATTGTGGCATTGATTTCCTATTTGGATTTGTTCTGTCTGTTCCATAGTTGTGAGCTATTTCTGTCTCTCATTATTATCTCTTGGTCTATTAATTGAACCCTATTATGTCATTATTGTATTTAAATGGGAAATCTAGGAGTAAAAGAACTCATATAAAATCTAGTAAATACTACATTTTCCAAAGTTGTTTTTATCAAAACAATATAATGAAAGATGTTTAGCAATCAAACAATGTCTATGCATGCTTTAGCATTCAAACAGTTTACATATATAATTTCACTTCGGTTCTTCTACATTTGTATCTCTTAACTGGCATTAAGAACTTTTTATTTTAATGATTCAATATTATATATTTTAGAAACAAGATCCACTGAGAATGAAACAATGACACTATTATATGCCATTTAAGACCAAAAACAAATGAACTGGATATTTGTCTTTTGGAAGCTGTAATTAGGTTAGATGACAGGTTGGGGAATACTTCATTAGGTTTTGATTTTGACTGCAGCAAGGTAACCAAAGTGGTCTTTTAAAATTCATAGAAAGCATCTGATTGAGTAAGCCAGAGCATGAAGACCCTGGAGAGTCTTGCTGGCTCCTTGTGAATTATTCACTTCCAGCTTGGCAGCTGCTAATCAATGTGTTTCACCCACTTCCCTTTTCACAATGGGATACTCAGTTTTTATGTTTCTTTACTCAGTTGTGCTTTGTTTTAGGACCACAGAGCACCTTGTAAGAACAGGGGCCATCAGGAGAGCTTGGCTTATTTAAACCCTCCATGAATCTGTCTGCCCTTTCCCCCCCAACAAACCACTCGGCATATGTACGTATTATAGCTTAGACCACAATTGGAAAAACTAAGCTCAAATGGACCTTTGAATATATTTTGCATTGATTTCTAATTTTGTTTCCTGCTGTGGAGAAACTCTTCAATCAGGCTGCATATCTCAAAATGTTCTGCTTAAGCCTGATTATGCATATAAATAAGACAAAAGTAAATGAAGATATGCTTACCTTGTAAATTGCTCATTCAAGGAGTTTGGTAAACTGAAAAGTAGTAGCTTGGATAAATGGCTTTGTAATTAGCTAATGGGTTTGTGTAAGATCTGTAATCATCAATACATTTCCATATTTGGTTTATTTTATTTGATATTTCTATACCATGATGTTAAGCTGCGGATATATACATGGAGGAATGGCAATTTTAAATACATTATTGTACCGTAAATAAAGAGAGCCATTCTGATGTAATAATTAAGCCATTGAGCTAGAACAGGGGTGTCAAACTTGCAACATCACATGACGTATTGCAACATATTGTGACTTTTTTCCCATTGCCGGTAATGGGGTGGGCACGGTTTCGGCATGACACATCTGGCCTGCAGGCCGCCAGTTTGACACCCCTGAGCTAGAAACTGAGAAATCATGAGTTCTAGTCCTATTTTAGGCATGAAGCCAGCTGGGTGTCATTGGGCAATTGCAAATCACTTCTGAAATTCTTCTCAGGAAAATGCAGGGACTAATTGCTAGGAGTTAACACATTTGAAGGGACACTCCCTCCCCCCAGTAAATAAATAATAACAACAATAACAATGACGATGACAACAACAACAACAACAACAACAATAATAATAATAACGTTGGAAAGGACCTTGGATCATCTAGTCCAATCCTCTGCTCAGGCAGGAAACCTTATACCATTTCAGACAAATGGCTGTCCAGTCTCTTCTTTAAAATTTCCAGTGTTGGAGCATTCAACACTTCTGGAGGCAGGTTGTTCTACTGGTTAATTGTTCTAACTGTCAGGAAGTTTCTCCTTAGTTCTAGGTTGCTTCTCTCCTTGATTAGTTTCCATCCGTTGCTTCTTGTTCTGCCTTCAGGCGCTTTGGAAAATAGCTTGACTCCCTCTTCTTTGTGGCAGCCCATGAGATATTGGAACACTGCTATCATGTCCCCCCTCGTCCTTCTCTTCATTAAACTAGACATACCCAATTCCATCAACCTTTCCTTATATGTTTTAACCTCCAGTCCCCTAATCATCTTTGTTGCTCTTCTCTGAACTCCTTCTAGAGCCTCAACATCTTTTTTACATTGTGGTGACCAAAACTGGATGCAGTATTCCAAGTGTGCCCTTACCAAGGCATTGTAAAGTGGTATTAATACTTCACGTGATCTTGATTCTATCCCTCTGTTAATGCAGCCTAGCACTGTGTTGGCTTTTTTGGCAGCTGCAGCAAACTGCTGGCTCATATCTAAGTGATTGTCCACTAGGACTCCGAGATCCCTCTCACATTGCTACTATTGAGCAATGTGGTTTTTCTTGCCTAAATGTAGAACCTTACTTTTTTCACCATTGAATTTCATTTTGTTAGATAGCGCCCAGTGTTCAAGTCTGTCCAGATCCTCCTGTATCTTAAGCCTACCTTATAATAGGCTTAAGATAGAAAACTGTTTTGAAGAGAAATCACCAATGGCTTATTTATTACATAAATTTAACAAAGTCATCCCAAATACTTATAAAACTAAAAGATTATTGATAAAAGAGGAAATTTCTCAATGCAGCAAGGTATCTGCCATTTTTTTTTATTTACAGTCAACTACTCCTACAGGTATGGTATGTAGTTGGATCTTTGGACCTTTGATGTCCTGAATTGAATTATTTGGGACTTCATATTTCCTCAAAAAAATTGGGCAAAGTAAGTCTGTTTTGAGAAATTTTCTGCATCAATAGACACATGGTTTTGACTATACTTTTGTTTTGATTTTTGCTGCACTAACCATACAATTTCATCCAATTTGCCCAAAAGGGTGTTCTTTTAGGTGAGAATCCAACTCAGACAGACATTCATTCTCAACCTAACCTGTATTATCTAGCTCTGACCTGCTCCTTAGTTTCATTGTGCCTTGGAAGGATTTTCTAAACAATGCATTTTAGAGTTTAAAAATTGCTTCTTTTCACCTGCATTCCTTTCTTGGCAACCCCTTTCAAATGAAAGACCTGCAGTGTTTGTTACAAGAAGCCATTAAAGAAACTTTTCACTGGACTTCTAATGGAGCTTGGCAAACTGAAGACATCTCTACAAAAGTAAAGCCAAAGACCATGGCAAAGGCCAAGGAACTGGTGTGTAGACCGGTTCTTTGGATCCTCTGGATAAGGAGTGGAAGAGAGATCACCTACATTTGCTCCATATGGCTGTTTCCCATGAAGAGACCACAGAACAGTGATCTTCCAGGGTTTGAGCGTTAGAAGACACAGGGATTAGCCATGTTGTTTGCAACCATGGAAGAAGC
>NW_015388592.1:180546-189797 GCF_001527695.2 Protobothrops mucrosquamatus
CTTCCATGCCCAACCAGGTCTCGGTGATACCTGCCAGGTCCGCTCCCCCCTCTTGGATCAGCTCTTGAATGAGGGGGGCCTTATTTACTACGGACCTGGCGTTGCACAACATCAGCCGATAGTCCCGGGCCCGAGGATCTGAGGTCCCTGGAAGTCGAGTAGAGCCCTGAGGATCGGAGCATCCACAAGCTTGTAAGCATCCACAAGCTTGTGGATATAACTAAATATCCACAAGCTTGTGGATATAACTAAATAACCATATTATGGTTATATAAAATTATAGCAATAGCACTTAGACTTATATACCACTCCCCAGTGCTTTACAGCACTCTCTGAGTGGTTTATAAATGTAAGCATATTGCACTCAACAATTTGGGTCCCCTCTATACCGACCTTGGTAGGATGGAAAGCTGAGTCAACCGTAAGCCAGTCATGATTGAACTCCAGGCTGTGGGCAGAGTTAGCCTGAAATACTGCATTTTAACCACTGCACCACTTATATACACACAGAGACACACAGGTACACCCACCACTATATGGTAAAAAAAATATCTGCCCATAATAAACTACTTAAGGATGGGAGAGGGGGAAAGACAAGCCACCTGCAGGAAAGGCCCTTTGCAATATACTTTATTTTCAGATAACTAATAATGGGGCATTAATTTTAGGGCAAAGGTAGAGAGGTTACAACCTTGTAATCATGGCTCCTAAACATGTTTTACTGCCAAATTTTGTTGATATTATTGCTGTTAAATCTCATTCAAGTTGAGCTTTAATTCTCATGACTTTATAGATTCATCCATATAGAAACATCTAGCCATCCTTGGCTAATTTCTGACAATCTTAGCAGGCTTGCAATGTGGATGACAAACTGCCAGGAAATCCCATAGACACTAGACTGTTCAGCTGAAGGCACCTCTAAGAAGAACAAAAGAGTCAACAAAACCAGTCTTTAGTTTTACCTTTATGGCGTAAATTAGCAACACTATTTCCTACTATTTTTAGGTGGCATATATTTAAATCATTTAAAAATGAGAGCCCAAAAGAAAGAAAAAGAGAAAGGACACATATGCAGTTTTACTTGCCAAACATAATCATCATTCTACCATTGTTAGTCTCCCATTCATTGCAACATTTGTCCTTTGAATAAAACATTAAATGCAGCACTACCCAGAGCTTGCCCTCTCCTGCTTTGGTGCATGAGAAGATCTTCCTCTCTTATTACTTAATCTGAATGAAATTAAAATAGTTGATTGAGAAATTGTATTGGTAGCTGAGTCCTTTCTTTTGGATCTTCTAAATCAATTGCATTTCTCATGTCTCTCTGGATTTTAATCTATAAAGCCAGGAACTCTATGGCAGCAAAGGGAGTTGCCTTGCTTTATCTCCCAATATGCTGCTCAACCAGAAATCAGGTGAAATTGCTATGGCAACTAGCAGATGACATTGAGTCTTGTTGCCTTGGAAACAAGGACAAAAGTCCAAGAAAAGGCCCATCTGTAATTTTATATTTCCATATGCCTGTTTAAACTACTTTATTTTATTTTTACAAGAGAGACAGGTGATACGTACATGTTGTTTAATATTGCCCCATCTGTGTGAAGAAATTGTCAGTGAAATTTTAGTAAAGCTGAGTACTCAACTTCTCCTCTTTGCTTTGTTCCCTTTTTAAAATAAATACAGTATGATTTTTCAGAATGGTTAGATATTTGTGGAGGTCTAGGTGGATTTAGATTTCCATCTTATATTTGTAAATACTAGATAATTTCTTTTCATCATTTGGTCTTCTTACATATTCTTTCTCTGGGCTCTTTTATTGGGTTCTACTTGGCTCAGCATGCAACTTAGCTATTATGTGTTATTTTTTAGCTGGCTCCAAGGGGAATCTTGGTAGGAGTTACCTGGGCAAAGTAATTTAGCATAGTGATAAAGCAGAAATGAGAAACTGAGGCTAGAATCAGTTTGCAGTCCAGTTCTGTTATGAACAGAATACCTACCTTAGAGGCGTACTGCACAGGTTAAATCATGTGTTTGTGATTGTGTATTATAATAGAGCATTTTATACAAGGAGAGGACTATTGCTGTTCCCAACATCTCCACTGTGCCTTTGTTCTACTACAGTGTTTCTCAACCTTGACAATTTTAAGGCATGTGGACTTCAACTCCCAGAATTCCACAGCCAGCATTGCTGGCTGTGGAATTCTGGGAGTTGAGGTCCACATGCCTTAAAATTGTCAAGGTTGAGAAACACTGTTCTACTACATTGAAACTTAAATTACTTTTGGGTCCTGCTCAGCCCATTCCCTCCCCCTTGCATTGTAGGCTGATTCTCCCCCACTTCCTTTTTTTTTTCAGGTTCTGATTTTTTACAATACAGACTGAATCTATTGGTTGCTGGGAACATGCAGTAAATGTTTCATTTATCTACTAAATGATTCTGGGAGAGGACTGTTTTTCCATTTGTAGTCCACATAAGAGCTGATATGCTTAAGGAGGTTCTGGTTGCAGAGAGAAGAGCTGACAGGCTGTATCCTGGTATCCTTACTTGAGATTCTGTAGATGTGTGAAGATCTAATTAATTAGATTTATAGACTTTCTTCCCTGAGAAACTTTGAATCCCTTTTCAAAGTCTGCCTTGCTTAAGCCTGGTGATGTTCATGTTTCAGGTTTCTTAACTCCTTTCCATTTATTAAGAGAGATTCATATGGATTAGTCGAAGCTAGCTTGGAAATGCTGATCTGGCTGAAATGAAAACTCTTCTGTCCACTGGTAATTGGTGAAGATGCCCTTCTGTGCTGTCTTCCAGTCACTTGAATGATGAGTTAAAGTTTCCATGTCAGCACAATGTTCTGAATAAGTATGAAAAAGTAATGTGAACTGGGAACTGCTTGGTAGCCATTAGATTATGTTTAGAACTTTTAAGTGGGAATGGTGATTTCATCTTCACAAACTCTATGTTTATAGCTTTCATATATTTTTCTTTCTTTTTTTCTCTTTTTAAGCAGAGGAAGAGAATCATGCAGTTCAAAAATATGAACTGATCAGGGTTAGAGATTTAAAAGAAAGTCAATGGAACTTTTAAAGGGCCAAGTCTTTTATTTATCTTTTAGTTTTCAGAAGGATTAAAAGGAAATATACAATATTTTCAGAATTGATTTGCAAAGAATCACCCATATATGATGAGCAAGTAACATGTCTGAGTGACCAAGAAAAGGCAATTGAATTGTAACTGGGAAACTGTTGAATTTACCAGTTTAGGTGGGGTATGTGGCAGAGAAGATATTAAAAAGCATTGTGGATTATTAATGGATGGATTTATTTTCAGAATGGCTTTAGTTCTCCATTATCTTAATTTCTCAAAAATGAGGCCTGATCTCTCTTTTAAGGGTATACTCATGGGAAATGCTATCTCCCTCATTTAACAGTTCCAATTGTGTGCACTCTTTTAACTGGAAAGGCTGTTAGATCCTTCTCAAGTTACCAACTTCAACAAATTATACAGTAAAGGAACAGCTTCAGTGAAAAAGGGTCCGAAAAAAACTCTGTGAACATCTAATAGTGTTATATATTAAAAACATTATTAGAGTTGTATTGCTGAATTAGTTCCAAGTGAACAAAACATACTATATCTTACATTAATTATGAAAAATTCAAATAGCAAGCAGTTGTTCTATATTGTGTTTTTTTCTGCATACATTTAAAACAAAACAAGGTCATTTAAGCTCAGTCATTTAAGCTTGCTTTTTGGAGGCTGTATAAATTTTCGACCTAAACCAATAATTAGACTTAAGAATCCATAATTAAACCTTTATTCTCTTCAGTATAACATTCTGGCCTTTTCTTAATATACATTTATTATGGACCCTTTGATTTTCTCCAGTCAAATTTAGAAAAAATACCACAAGAGAAAGTTTTGCTGTAATGGGTCTAATTAATTCATAATATCAAGCCATTCATTCAATTGCATGATAATCTGAAATATAACCACTGCATACTATAAACTGATTGCTGAAGCTTACCCCATAATCTGCACATCCCACAACTGCAGTAATTTAGTGTTAAGGTTTTATATTTCAGTTAAAAATTTTGGAGACTGTTGTTGATTTGCTTTTAATTTGCATGACGTCTATTCCTAGCTTTATTAGGTATATACAAATGTTTTTCAGTTTTATTTTTGAATAATAATTCTTGGGTGCCTATCTGTCAATATGGTACCTGGCTTAATTATTTATCTAAAACAGATGGTGCCTTTTGTGTACAGCCAACCCCAATTATCATTTTTAAGATTCCCATTGGGCCTAACAGTCTTTTTTTCCCCTGATCTTCATCCATCTGGAGAAAAAAAAAAGCTTCTTATTACAGAGTTTTGGGAAGAACATTGACTGAAGTAAAGAAAGATGGAGCTACCAAATCATAGCAATTTTGATCTGAAAACTTGAGGGGTTTGGATAAAGCAGGGGGCTGTGCATGTATTTGTGCAGGCACAAGAAATTCATCTTTTGAGAAAATCAGATTATTGTAAGAACAGCTAAAGTAGATACTTTTCCATCATGAAAAGAAGATTGAGATATATTAGGGACAAGCAGATCTTTGGATCTGAAGCCAAAAATGGTGCTTTAGAGTTGGTGTGAATGACAGCTGCCCATTTCCTTAAAAACTGCATAGGTAAGGTTATGTCTATGAACTACCAGCAAAAGCCTTCTTCAAGAATAAGCTGTTTGGAGAAATAAGGTACTTGTAAGTCCCTTGTAAGGTACTGTTACCTTTCCAGATGTTAATCTAGTCTAACAAATCTAGAAACACACCTGCAACAATAGATGGGTGCTGGAAGGAAGTCTGCAGGAGTTGCTTTAGAATTCACTAAAATTTGTTGTAGAATTCATAAAATTGAAAGACAGGTTTCTTCTCTCCGAGCCTCAGATTGAAGCAGGCTGTAAAATATTTGTGGATAGAGGTCTGAGGAGCATGGAGAATAAAAAGCCATCCTGAACATCAAGCCCTGGATCAGTTCATCAGGTACTGAATCTTAGGATGAAGACATTAAAGTCAGTAGCAGAAATCCTGCGAGATAGGTTTCTATGTTTGTCAAAACCATTTGCCCAACATGAACCCTCCCATCAAAGGTTCCTTAGGCTTTCATACAAATGTGGTTTCATTTGAGTGCACTCTTTTTCAGTTTAACATCAACATCCCAGGGTGAGGGGTTTAGAAACATAAAGATCCTATTTAGGTAAGTGCCAGCAGTAAATACTGTCTACCTAACATTTCAATAATATGGGCTTGTGATGAACCTGGTAAGCTGGCATCATTGAAGGAGTAGCTACATCTGTTTCATCAACCACACAAACGTAAGGATGCTATTCCTGTTCCAGGAACTCCTAAGCTTTGAAATAGATTGTAGCATTCAGAAAGTTGGGAAGTTAGCGGCCATTGTTATAGCAGTCCTGAAGTTGGTTCCATAAATTTATTTCTCCTGCAAGCTGCTATAGTGGCTTTTTGTCTAATTTCAGGATCAGATCATCAACTTTCTTTATGTATAATGGTACCACACAAGGAAATTCAATCCCTGCATTGGCGGCTGCATGGATCCATTACAAGTTAGTATTGTTGATCAACAATGGCAGTAGAGAACAGTATGACTGACCTGAAAGCATTCTCAGCTAGATGAGTAGATTCCATCGACTGGTATAAATGGACGAGATTCTAATAGAAATGTAATGAAAGAACTGAGGTGGACACAGGTCACAGGGCTTTTAAAGAAAATTCACAGGTTCAATGATATGGATGGAGAAACTCCTATTAATTGAATACACAGAGGTGACTGCTGTCTGCTATGGTAAGGTACTTAAGGAGCTACACCCAGAGATTTCAATAAGTCATGGATGCATCTCTGTCAGCCTCTTTACAAAAGTGAACAACAGTTAGTTGAAGTGCTTCAGATAACAGAACAGATTGATAGCTAGTTTGGACCTTGGCTATTATTACAGCCTTGTCAGGAATACTGAGATACTTCCGAGTTTAAAGGATTAGCCAGTGACATCACAGTTGCCTGGTGCATGCCCAGATGGGGCTCCTTTCATGTCCCCATTAAGTTGCCTACTGAAGTTGCCTACATCTAGCTACTCTCAGCCACCTGCTTTTGAACTGCTGGGTTGGCAGGAGTTGGAGCAAGTGACAGGAACTCACTTCATTGCATGGCATTACTTGGGTCTTGAATGTGAGCCTGCCGATTGTCAGCCAAGTGTCGTAACCACGTGAGCCACCCTGCTCCTTGGACCCTGACTGAAAGAATTATTTTATGTATTCCTATCCTTTGCAGCATTATCCGTGATGTGCAAGCTATCCTAGTTGAGTAATTCTATTCATCCCATTCTGGCCCAGGTGGCCACTTCTTGCCCTCATGGAGTTGAAATAAGAATAATGAAGCACCTTCTAAAATGTCTGGATATCCTGTCTAAAGGTCTAATTCTACACCTAGGTCAAAATAATTACAAATATGTACTGGACTACTGAATGGAGTAATCCTTGAACATGTATATTTTGCATTTGGTGGTATATAGAACACTTTGAGCCCTGAGCAAACAGATGGATTATCAATGGATTTGAGATATTTTGAAGGGTGGAACAAAAGACTTGTGGCATAGGAATTACTGGACTTCCTGCAGATGGACACACTGAATAAATAGGTGGCCCCTTTAGGGCCCATTTCTGCTAGGTCAGCAAGGCTCACTGCTTTCAGAGTACTCCTTAGGGTACATTCCTCCCCCCCCCCCAATGATGTACTGTTTTCCCTATGGGTCTTTTGCAACTCATAGTTGAATCTATCTGCTGAATGTATCTTAGATAGATTTCATTAGTATTCCTATCTGAAGGACAGCTTTCACAATAATTCTAACCAGTGGTGGGATTCAAATGCCTGAACAACAGATTCTCTGCATGGACGCAGCTTCTGGAAGTCTGTTCTGGGCCTGGGCCTCAGAGGCCCAGAACAGACTTCCGAAAGCGGTGTCCACACACTTCCGGTGAGCCTTTCTGGGCCTGGGAGTCCTTCCCCAGGCCTCCGAAGCTCAGAATGGACTTCTGGAAGTGGCATCCATGCACTTCCGGTGGGCCATTCTGGGCCTGGGAGGCCTCTGTTCTGGGCCTTGCGAAAAAGGGATAGGGCTTCAGCCAGTTCGCTGAAGTCAACAAAAAATTAGCTACCGGTTCTGCTGAATTAGCTGAATCCTACCACTGGTTCTGACAATGACTTGGAAGGTTAGGCAGATAGAAGCACTTTCAATTATCTCCCAAGTGTAGGGTTTCCTAGACATTGCTGCATTCTGCCCATTATGGGATGGATGAATTAACTCTTTATATCATAAACCCTGGGAGTTACATCTCTGCATAAATTGCATAAATTATGCATGAGTTTACTGTATAAAAATGTGGCTAGAAGTTTTATTATTTTTTTTTAGTAATTAATGAAGAACCAAAAACAGCTCAATGGTCATTCTTAATTGAAAATTTATTCCTTTGTAATAGCTGTCGAGGTTGGAGTGTAGAAGTGAATTAATTTAACAGGAAATATCAGCAAGTTGCTTTTTGCCTCTAGGACCAGCTGTGCAGAAAAGTATTCATATACAGATTTTGTGTTATTGATTCCAAACCATTAAGTTGAGCTTGTGAAGGCATTGTAAAAGTTAAATCGCTAGTAATCAGCATATGAAAGATGACAATGTATAATTAAAAAATCATGAAAGCTTTTTACTTCTTCTCTGTCACTTACATTGTAGTAGTAGATACAAGAATTTTATACTTTCACCATTAAAGTAGGATATGATAACCTTCTCCTTCCCTTCAAGTATAATAGTTAATTGACATAAATTTTATATCCATTATTAAAACATTTGGTAAATTTCCTTTCAACTGCTCTGCAACAAATAATAATGAATATCCTATTCGGTTAATAAGGTGCTGCCTTTATAAGCATGCATTTTACCATTCCAGTGTCCTTCAAGTTGATTGATTGATTATGTGCAATCAAGTTGTTTTTGACTCCTGGTGACTACATAGCTTCTTCAAGATACAGCTTTAGAATTACAGAGCTTATGACCTAAAGTCAGCTATGGAAATCAGGATTCTGTAGAGCAAGTTTCCCTACCTTAGTGACTTTCAGATATGTTGGATCAAAACTGCCATAACTCCCAATTAGCCAGATTATTTGGGAATTGTGGAAGTTGTGGTCCAACACATTTCAGATGATACAAAATAAGGGAAGTCTGCTATAGGAAGAAGAGGTTTCTAAATGAAATTCTATCCAAATCCTAGTTTTTGAAAGAGGAAAGAATTGGGGAAATATGAGATTGACTTAGCATCTGCAGCCATAGTATATAAATAGCACTGAGGTACAGCATTCAGGTTTATTTCTTGAACTATCGAATTTCCTTTGGATAAAAGTAACCCTCAACACAGCTAAAACCAAGAGATTTGTTTTGTTATAGGGATTTAATACAAAGGTTATATTTTTATCATAGTATCATTTCAGCTATATTAGCAAATATTAGAATTATTTGCTTCTAGTGCCAATACTAGAAGTCACTTCCATCACTAAAAAGACTAAGTAACCAGGAATCTAGAACTACCAGATCTAGGCCAGACAGATATGAATGCTCACCAACAGCTTCCTGCCATCTAATGATCATCTAGATATTTGTCTCTAACAATAAGGATGGAAAAGAAATGTGATTGGGATTATTTTTACATACCAGTAGGCACTCCTGAATTATACATGCAAATCAGAACATATGTGCATGTTAAGTGCTGAAATGTGATCTTCTCAGAATTAGGAAAGGCAGTATGCAATTCCCAAAATGCATGCAAAAAATCTGTACATTGAGGACATATAGACAAAACAACACATATTAGACTAACAAATTATTTTATATTAAGGGAAAACCATAAAACACTATATTATAGGAAAACTCTTTTCATGTGAATTTTATGTTTTCTTTGTTCAGTTTACTAACTTATGCAAAAATGAGAGTAAAATAAATGAGTAAACTGGTTGGCAAATTTAGCCATCTGGGTTGAACATACACTGTCGCAAGAGAGGAAACCCTGTCCAGGTAATTAAATAAAACCAACAGCAAATGCCTTTAATAAGCATTCAAGTATCAAATGCCATTCTGATCTATTGATGCTGCTTGGCCAATATAACTGGTCCTTATGCAGTTCCTTCCTTTGATGTGAGCCTGCTATTGGGAAAGAAG
>NW_015388593.1:0-1653 GCF_001527695.2 Protobothrops mucrosquamatus
TGCTTTATTCGACTCCCCAAAATAGTTTTGAGTAAAACATTCCATGTGCCAGCTGTTCTTATTTTTTAAAAAAGAAAATAAATAACTGATACTTTTTTATGAGACTTGTTGAAGAATAAAATACAAATGAAAATGAAAATAGGGTGAAAATGGGGGAGGGAAAAGAGGAAAGAAAGAAGTGTGGGATAAAGGGGGGGGGGGAAGAAAGAGAAGCATTGACTTCTGATTCTTTTTAGACCAGTAGAACAGCATAATAACATTACAACCACAATTTTTTACTTTTACATACTTAAAATGCACAGGTAGTCCTCCATTTACGACCACAATTGGCCCCAAAATTTCTTAGACATTTGCTAAGTGAGTTTTGCCCCATTTTGTGACCTTTCTTGCCACGGTTGTTAAGTGAATCACTGCAATTGATAAGCGAGTAACCCGGTTGTTAAGTGAAACTGGGCTCCCCATGGACTTTGCTTGTCAGAAGGTCGCAAAATGGGGATCACGCTGCAACCGTCATAAATGCGAGCCGGTTGCCAAGCATCTGAATTTTGATCACATGAGCACGGGGATGCTAGAAAGGTCTTAAGTGTGAAAAATGATCATAAGAAATTTTTTTCCAGTGTCGTCGTAACTTTGAATGGTCACTACATGAACTGTTGTAAGTCGAGGATTACTTGTATAACAGCCTGTGCCTGCTTGTAATGGCCACACACAAAAATTGGGTGATTTGGGGCCAGTTACTGCCCTTTAGCTCTATTTCTTGAGGCTGCTGTTATAAGCATCCAAGGACACCATTCAGAAACAATTTTGGGATTCTTGATAAAGACAGACGGGAGAGAAAGGGTAGGAAAATAATAACAGCCAGCAAATCTTCTTCGTTCGCCGGTTCCTCCACCCTTTTCACAAACTGCCCAAGTTACAGAAAAGGGGAATAAAATTATGTTACAACTCCACGAAATCCATAATCAATAAAAACAACTGAACGGGAAGCAGAAAAGGGCCTGTCACGACACCTTCATTCTCCTTCCTTCCTTCCTTCCCAAAAATGTACATTTTGTACCAACTCAGGAGAAGCTCACCGGGACATCATCCAACAGTATAGTTTAACAACTACGGAGGAGGGTGTGCGGGTGTGTATATCTGGCAGCTACTTAGGTTATACTTCTGAGCCAGGCAGCCGGCCGTATTATCCTATTAAGCGCCTTTGTTCTGTTGAATCCCACAATCTACCAACTCAACAATCTTTTGTTTAGGCCTTGAAAAGCGCAAAAACTTTTTCACACACACACACACACACACCAGCTGCCAAGCTCCTTTTCCCTTTGCCCCAAATGCTGGACTGTAGAAAAGTTTTCCTCCCCCTTGTAAGGCACACAACCCCACCACCACCACCACGATCCCACAGACACACACACACACAAAAAACCACCCTCCAACCCTTGGAAAGCACGCCGACGGCCTATTGTTTCAGGAACTCTCTCTGCCCAAGGATGATGGGGAGGGAGGAAACTCCCCAAAGACACCCCCCCCCAAAAGACACGTATCGCCTAACTTTGCAACTCGCGGACGCTGGAAACAATAAGGATCCGGGGAGGAGGCTGTTAGGACCGGGAAAGAACGATTCCCCCCCCCCCATATTTCTAATCCCCGCCTTAC
>NW_015388593.1:1807-10355 GCF_001527695.2 Protobothrops mucrosquamatus
GAGATGCTGGGCTCCGTTGCCGCGGCAACCGCATCTCCGGCCGCGCGGCGGGGACGGGACCGCCGGGAGAGGATGCGGGGAGGGAGGGAGGGCGGCGCGGGATCCAGCGCAACTTAAAGCTCAATTAATTAATCGATTGATTAATTGATTAATTAATTGAGCTTTAAGTTGCGCAGGATCCCGCGCCGCCCTCCCTCCCTCCCTCCCCGCATCCTCTAATTAATTAAGGGAATGGCCCGGCCGGGGAATCTGTTCTGTTTTGGATCTCATCCTGGTTCCACCCCTTCCCTACAAAAATCGGCTTGAGGCTTCCTACTAATAAAAAAAGCATATTTATTTGTAGGTCAGGATTGCACTGTTGAGAACCTTGGTGCTCTCTGAGCTGGGTGGATTTCCTGCAGACGTTTCACGACCCAACTAGGGGACATCATCAGTGCTAGGAGGATGTGGGATTTGTTTTCTGTCCCACTGCCTCCTTAGCACTGAAGTTACCTAGCTGGGTCGTGAAATATCTGCAAGAAAACCACCCAGCTTGGAGAGCACTAAGGATACCACAGTCCTTTTCCTCCTCCTCCTTCTCTCACCAGGAGACAGTGAGTTCTAGTCCCACCTTAGGCATGAAAGCTGGCTGGGTGACCCTGGCTCAGTCACTCTCTCTCTCAGCCCAACCCAAGGTTGTTGTTGTGAGGAAAATGGGAGAAGGAAGGTTGTTTGCTGCCTTGAGTTATTTATAAAGTAATAAAGGCAGGACAAAAATCTAATCAATAAATAACATACATTTCAAAAGTGGCCTGAGATTCAAAAAGCATGTCCACTGGAGAAAGAGTATGGGGTGACTTGATGCTACAGCTGTATTTCATTGACATGTAGCTTTCAGAAAGGATTATATAAACAAGTGTAGTCCTTGGATCGAAAATAGTTCTTTGCCATTGTTCTAAAAATACGTAAAGACTGTCTGGGGGAGTTGTGTGATACTCAAATGTAAACCAGCAGCTCCTTAAATGGATACTCTTGGTTATTTATCAATGGTGGGAAGTTCGGGACTGTAAACAGAAGTCAAAGGTTAAGAGCGTTGAGTTAACTCAAGCGACAAGATCCTAAGATCCAGTTGCCTTACAAGACGGCTTACAATTGCAAACCAGGATATGTGTGAGTGTGATAGATACACAAGCTGTACTCAAAGCAGTGCAAAATAAACACATTAGATTTGGATGTTTACATGAGTAGGATCTAACAGTAATAGCTGAGAATTTTCACTAACAACATTCCTGGGTTTTGTCACGGCGCAAATAAATCTACGTTACTGAAACATGAATAAAATGGAAAAGAAAGGGAAGCCTCTCACTTATGGATTATATTGTCAGACAGATGTTTTTGAAGAGTTCCTGGTAAACTTCAGAACAAGTTAGTAACACAATTGTAACACAAATTGTTAAGTGAATCTGGCTTCCCCCGTTGACCTTGCTTGTCAAAAGGTCGCAAAAGGGGATCACATGACCTTGGGGCACAGGAACGGTCATAAGTATGAACCAATTGCCAAGCATCTAAATTTTGATCACGTGATCGTGGGGCTGCTGCAAAGGTCGTAAGTGTGAAAAATGGTCATAAGTCACTTTTTTCAGTGACGTAACTTTGAACAGTCACTAAATGAACTGTTGTAAGTCGAGGACTACCTGTGCTGTAGGAAAAGCTTGCTACGTTTTGTTGTGCATTCTACACTGCTGAATTTTATTGAGACAACGTAAACGCCATTTTCTATCTGCCTTTGCTTATCGATGTTCAATCTAACAGACTTCTCATTTCTACAATAAAGGACTGAAAATAGCTGAAGTTATCTGGATGAAAGATGCTTTTGGTAATTGTGTGAGATATCCCTTCACCGGTCTTTTCCAATCTGTCACAGGCTCTATAGGGAACCGTCAGCCCAGTGGCCATAATAATTGGGAATTCTGCATCTTGTAATCCATCAGGAGAATAAGATAAGACTGCCTGCGTAATGAGTTATTTGATCTTGGTAGACTAATGGGGTCAATAAGAAAATGCTTCATCCCACCCACCCACCCATCCATCCCCCAGGCTTAAAATTCTTGGCATTATTCTCCAAGATATTTCATAGCAAATGTGATGAAAACTGAAAGATAGCACCAATGAAAGCGATGGATGAACTATTACTTTCTGTCCAGTGAAGGAAAAAGACAAAATGAGTTTAATTTCTTGATCTTACCAGGAAGCAAAATTCCCTAGCCATTTCTTGATTTATTTATTTTTTTACATGCTGTGCTTTGATAAGAAAACGACTTTCCAGTCAGTCTGACCTAAGGTCAGGCTGAGATAAAAAAAAATCCTGTGTCTTTCAACAAGGCCTCTTGAAGGCTACTTCATGGCTGAAAATTAGAATCTGGAGTAGTGACAAGAGGCCCAAGGTTAAGAAGTACACATAACTCATTTTTTAAATTTTGTTTATCTTCATTTCATTACAAAGATCTTAGGCTGCCTGAATCATCCGAGCAAATATTGTTTAGTAGGATGTGTCTTGTTAAAACCCCAGGAACAAATGGCTCTTTCAACGTATCCCTCAGCTGAGTAAGAAAAGTAGTAGTAGTAGTAGTAGTAGTAGTAAAGTTGGAAGGAACTTCGGAGGTCATCAAGTCCAACCCCCTGCTCAGGCAGGAAACCCTACACCATTTTGGATAAATGGCTGTCCAGTCTCTTCTTAAAAACCTCCAGTGTTGGAGCATTCACCGCTTCTGGAGGCAGGTTGTTCCACTGGTTAATTGTTCTAACCATCAGGAAGTTTCTCCTTAGTTCTAAGTTGCTTCTCTCCTTGATTAGTTTCCATCTATTTTGCTTCTTGTCCTGCCTTCAGGCGCTTTGGAGAATAGCTTGACACTCTCTTCTTTGTGGCAGCCCCTGAAATATTGGAACACTGCTATCATGTCCCCCCTCGTCCTTCTCTTCATTAAACTAGACATACCCAATTCCAGCAGCCGTTCCTTATATACTTTAGCCTCCAGTCCCCTAATCATCTTTGTTGCTCTTCTCTGTACAAGGATCATAGATTTCCTTTAAACAACTGAAAAGAGAAACTTTCTAGGGAGTAAATGTGTTGGGCTATGCTACCTATAATCAAGCTGGATGATGAATTTTAGGTCTTGCCATCTAGCAAATGGGAAAGGTGGTAATTCCAGCCTCTTCCGTGAGTTGGAGATTCAGCTTAGGTTTTGTTTGTTGATGGGTTTACAGGTGGTCCTTGACCCAAAATTTCTGTTGCTAAGTGAGACAGTTGATATGTGAATTTTGCCCCATTTTACGACCTTTCTTGCCACAATTGTGAAGAGAACCACGGCAGTTGTTAAGTTAATAACACGGATGTTAAGTGAATCTGGCTTCCCCTATTGATTTTGCTTGTCATTTCACAAAAAGTGATCATGTGATCCTGGGACACTGCGACCGTCATAAATATGAGTCAATAGCCAAACGTCCGAATTTTGATCACGTGACTATGGGGATGCTGCAATGGTTGGAAGTGTGAGAAACAGTCCTAAGTCCCTTTTTTCAGTGCCATTGTATCTTTGAATGGTCACTAAATGAACTGAACTGTTGTAAGTCAAGGACTATACCTGTATTGGTAAATTTGCTCTTTGCTTTCCATTATAACCAGTTCCGAAAAAATACTGTAGCAGCAGGGAATTAAAAAGTGTAAAATGTCAGAAACATTAAAACCAGAACATTAGAGCATCTTAAAATCAGACAGTCGAAGACACAGTCTGATCCAAAGTCTATGAATTTTCGAAGGATCAACAATTTGCAGGCTTGGTTTTATTTCTAAATAGCACAGAAGCTGAAATTTAACATCTAAGCCTAGAATCAAGATACTGACCACTGTCGTTAAGCCAAAGCGACTATAAAGAGAGCACAAATGGAGACAAGTTGCAGCTATCTAGATTTTGTTTGAATATTAGGAAAACCTACATAACGTTAAGTTCTATTCAATAGTGGAATCATTCATGGTACCAATAAATGAAAATATTTGTAGCTCAGGATTGAAATGAGGTGTTCTTGGTGCTTTCTGAGCTTGGCTGTTTTCTTGCAAATGTTTCGTTACCCTAACTAGGTAACATCATCAGTGCTAAAAGGGAGTGGGGTTTGTGTAGAGGAAGAGAAGGAGAAGGGGGAGAGGAGGAGGAGGAGGACTGTGGGGGTCCTTGGTGCTCTCTGAGCTTGCTTGTTTTCTTGCAGATGTTTCATTACCCAAGTAGGTAACATCATCAATGCTAAAAGGGAGTGGGGCTTGTGTAGTGGAGGAGAAGGGGAGGAGAAGTAGTAGTAGGAGGTCTGTGGGGGTCCTTGGTGCTCTCTGAGCTTGGTTGTTTTCTTGTAGACATTTCATTAACCAAACTAGGTTACAACATCAGTGCTAGATGGTGATAGCACCATCACTGATGATGTTACCTAGTTTAGGTAATGAAACAATCTGCATGAAAACAACCCAACTCAGAGAGCACCAAGGACCCCCTCAGAACCCATGGAGTTTCCAGAAGTGATGGGTTCTTATGCTGTGAAGGTTTTAAGAAGATGCTGGACAGACTCTTCAGAAACTAGTTTACCGGTAATTTATTCCCACAGAGGACCCTTGTGTTCCCTCCAGCTCCACAACTCTGTGAGTTGTGACTCTGTGAGCAGATCCCAGTCTTAATAAGACATCTCAACCTTCTTAGTCCACTGCAGCCTATTTGTCAGCCTTAATGCTCCCCCATGTGGTCAGCTCATTCTGTTGTCACTCATGTGCTGCTCCAGAGCAGTGATGCTCCTTCCTTCCTTCATGCCAAGAGACGCATGACCAGCCAGCTATTAAAAGCATTTCTTAAAGCACTAATCCGTTTAGATATGATTTCTTTTTTTATATATAATATTTTATTAATTTTCCAATTTTACATTTGAGTATTTAAAAAGCAATATGGTGACTGGGTTAATCAATAGTTCAATAACAAAATCTTTAGTGCAAATCTCAGGTTACAACATCAGATATTTCTTCTCTTTTTCCCTTAACATTTACTGTCTCATATTCAAACTAGTACATTTCTAATTATATCAACTCAATAAAAACATCATTATTACATTTATCAATAATTTTTTAGCTTATACGTATCTTAATTACATTCAATCTTCATAAACAATCTATATCCCGTTATTAATTTTTACATAATGTTTAATTTCTCATCAATATTTCAATTTAACCTTTGATATCCATAATTTTCAAACTTTGGTTAACCAGGATTTCCCTTAACTCATTTAATAACAAACGAGGGGGGACATAACAGCAGTGTTCCAATATCTCAGGGGCTGCCACAAAGAAGAAGGAGTCAAGCTATTCTCCACAGCACCAGAAGGCAGGACAAGAAGCAACGGATGGAAACTAAATCAAGGAGAGAAGCAACCTAGAACAAAGGAGAAATTTCCTGACAGTGAGAACAACTAACCAGTGGAACAACCTGCCTCCAGAAGCGGTGAATGCTCCAACACTGGAAGTTTTTAAGAAGAGACTGGACAGCCATTTGTCTGAAATGGTATAGGGTTTTCTGCCTGAGCAGGGGGTTGGACTAGATGACCTCCAAGGTCCCTTCCATCATCATCATCATCATCATCATCATCATCATCATCATCATCATCATCATCATCATTATTATTATTATTATTATTATTATTATTATTATTATATCCCAAATATACATTTTATCTATTTAAATGTAATCTTGTTCTATTTCCTAAAAGTTATCTATTTCCCACCATATTAAACCATCTACTTAATAATACAATATCCCCTTTAATAAATCAAAACCATAGACATGATTTCTATCTCTCTCTCTGTCTGTCCCTGCTTCCTTTTTTTCAAGATCAGCAAAAGTTGCTTAGCTGCATCCTGTACCTTCATGCCTGCACAGGTACACCTTGCACTTACAACCATTGATGGTTATGTGATGACAATCCAGTCGCTTAGACAGCACTGTGTGTTTGTGAGGTTTCCAGTGTTCCTGGGTCACGTGATCACCATTTGCATCTTTCCCATCCGGCTTCTAACAAGCAAAATCAACCGGGGAAGCCAGATTCATTTAACGGCCAAATGTTCGGCTTAGCAATTGTTGTGATTTGCTTAACGACCGTGCCAAAAAGGTCGCAATATTGGGTGTGACTCCCTTAACAACTGCCTCGCTTAGCCACAGAAATTCTGATCCCAATTGCGGTCGTAAGTTGAGGACTCTGTGCGTAGCTTTCTGCTAGAGAAACTGAAATGTAATATTTTCAGCCACAAGCAGTAAGCGAGCTCTAAGCGAGTTCCTGGATTAATCATCTTTCTGTGTGCTCTGCCCAGATAAACTAAATGGCTTCAGAAATGTGCAGAGTCCCAAGATGACCCCTGTTCCTTTTGTTGCCTTCCTGAATAGGACTTGCAGCCTGAAAAGACTGACAGTTCTCTTCTCATAAATGCACTTCAGATATTTGTATTGCCATTTAGCTCCCTCCTGAAAATTTGGGCCAGTTTATAAAGGACCATGATTGAATCGGCAAATGTTTGTACAGAAGCCTTTGTCTATCTTTAGCAGCTATCAGTCATGGAGAGACATTCCCCAAATCTCCAAAGTCCTGTCAGTTACTGCCCTTTTTTTGATAGCATTTGGATTCTCCAAGCATTAGCAGGAAAACTGACTGGGTGACTTTGGGCCAATCACCAGGAGACGGTGAGTTCTAGTTCCAACCTGAGGCATGAAAGACGGCTGTGTGACTTTGGGCCAGTCTGTCTCTTTCAGCTCAATCCACCTCATAGGGATGTTGTTGTGGGAAAAATAGGAGGAAGGAGTATTAGGTATGCTGGCTTTCTTGAGTTATTTATGAAAATAATAAACTTGGGATAAAAATGAAAGAAAGAAAGAAAGAAAGAAAGAAAGAAAGAAAGAAAGAAAGAAAGAAAGAAAGAAAGAAAGAAAGAAAGAAAGAGAAGGAACGAAGGAAGGAAAGAGAAAGAAAGAAAGAAAGAAAGAAAGAGGAAGGAAGGAAGGAAGGAAAGAAAGAAAGAAAGAAGGAAAGAAGGAAGGAGAAAAAAGGAAGGAAAGAGAAAAAAGGAAGGAAGGAAAGAAAGAAAGAAAGAGAAAAAAGGAAGGAAGGAAGGAAAGGAAGAAAGGAAGGAAAGAAGGAAGGAAAGAGAAAGGAAGGAAAGAAAGAAAGAAAGAAAGAAAGAAAGAAAGAAAGAAAGAAAGAAAGAAAGAAAGAAAGAAAGGCTCTCCTCCTAGTCCAGAGTAGTTGTATTCCCTATGCAGGCTGCACATTCAAGATCCCTTGGCACATTTTTACCCAGATGGCAGACATAACCTCCATCTCGCTGGCTGAACCTGTGCTTCCTCCCAGTGGAAGGCCCCCTGTTCAATCCCCAGCCTTTTTTTCAATCTTCAGGCGAGATCCAAAGAGCTCCTGCTGTTGTATCTTTCCGTAATAAGGCTGCGATGACGGGTGGAAGAGAGGCGAAAGAAAGAGCTGCTCTTGTTTCAGCAAGTAGACCTTTCTCCTTCCCCTCTTCAGAGACAGAAGCAAATTACCACCTCGATCAGTACGAGGGGTGGCGTCCATCACCCTCCATCCGCCCCTGAGTGATGTTTTAAGTGACAGCTTCATTCAGCTTAATTACGGCATCCCTTTCTTCCCTTGTCAACTCTGATTCCTTGTGTGTTTTTCATTGTGTCATTGTCAAACCCGTAAGAGCAGCAGCCTGGGATGGTTCTCCATCAACTGAAAAATTACTTTCTCTTGCCCTCTTTTGGCCAGGATGGATCTCCTCTCTGGCCATCTTCTAGAATGGGGATGGGCAATTAATTTTCCCAAGAGGTCACATGAGAAACAGACTATTATGGAGGGCTGGACAGGGATGGATGTGGCTCATGGGTTGCAAAATGCCCAGGTCTGTTCTACAATCTCTTTGCTCCACCAGTAGATGGGATCTCCTGGTGTAGCCTTTCTGATCTACCCCAGATAAGCTAAGAATTCTGGAAATTGGCATCCACACATTTTCAGAGGACCCAAGGTTGGGAAAGGCTGTCCTGAAGATCAAGCTAACATCAATGATCAATTTCTCAGTGACTGTGCCATATCCTTACAATATCTATCTACTGGACCTGCAGTCCAGTTTCTGATTTCTTCTGCTCTTTAATACTTTAATCTATTTCCTTTTCAACAATGATTCCACCAACACACTTTCCCAAAAAACTGGTTTTACCCCAAACTGGTGCTTTACTGGATAGTGACCGGAAGAAGATGGTGCAGCTCTATCTGTCTGGTGGATAGATGGCAGGAAAGCTTGCAACCATCTCTGCTGACTAACATTACAGTTAGGGCCACAACTGAGCCCAAACTTTAAGTTGCCAAGTGAGAAACTTGCTAAATGAGTTTTGCCCCATTTTACGACTTTCCTTGCCACAGTTGTTAAGTGAATCACTGCAGTTGTTAAATTAGTAACATGGTTGTTAAGTCTTCTCAGTTTTCATTAATTCACTCTGCAATT
>NW_015388593.1:10556-23184 GCF_001527695.2 Protobothrops mucrosquamatus
TATACATGCTTGTATTATTTATCATGCTTGGTATATCAGTTGTCCTGCATCCAAAAGGTTTTGGAACCAGATCCTCTGAACAACCCCTGTTTTCAGGCAGAGATCTGCATGAGTTAGACAGTCTGGGTTGGACATATCTCCAAGGCTCCTTCTGGGTGCAGTTCAGTTGTCTGAGGCAGGGGTCCCCCACCTTTTTGGGCACCAGGGAATGGTTCCGTGGAGAGAGGTTTTTCCATGGACCGGGGGGGGCGCGTGGTTTTGTGTGCTGCCTCATCTCGCGGATGGGGTTTTGCTTGTTTTTGAGGACCGGTTGCTGGCATGCTGCGGCCCGGTACTGGTCCACGGACTGGGCATTGGGGACCCCTGGTCTAAGGAATCAACTTTGTCCCCAGGCCTGGGACCCCGAGTATGTGAATGGCTGTGTTTCCTGGCTATATTGACATCTATGATGACATTTTTTCTCTGTTGCCATATTTATTTAATTTTATGCTATATTGTAACCATTTTTAATAATTTTATGATTGTTGCCCCCCCTTCCCTGGTCACTTATTTGAGGTGGGCGACTATAGAAATTGGATAAGTAGGTAGGTAGATGATAGGTAGAGAGACAGGCAGACAGACAGAGATAGAAAGAGATAGATAGGTAGATAAGATAGATAGATAATATGATAGATAGACAGACAGACAGACAGACAGACAGACAGACAGACAGATCATAATGTGATAATTATCTATTTTGGATCTGTTTGGGGCAAAAATCAAAATATGTAAGAGCTGTACAAATACTGAAGATCTGGTGCAAAGGCAAATTAGCTCTCTGAATAACTTTTTCTGAGTAAGCTATCCAAGTGATCTGGAGCAACACATCCAACTGGAAGCCATTGAATCAACCCAGAGTGTTGACATCATGCTCTGGAGTAGAAACTGACATTATAGCTCTATTAACTGCAAGCACCTTGGAAAAGCCACTGAATCTCTCTCTGACCATCTTTTCACCTGTTTTCTAGCTCAGTCAAAAGACTTGACTTTCCAATATCCTGGCTTGGAGAAACAAGCTGTGATGAAGTTCAACCAGTAGGGGGAGACCATGTTTATTAGTTGCATCAGTAAATCAGTTTGTTTGTGTGTGTATCACTACATACATCAACACAGCCTGACATCCACGGGAACCGGTCCAGATAAATTTTGAAGTTTCAATTTTTTTCCCCCAAAAGCAGCTTAACTCAGAAAGCTAATTTGATCAGAAGATGGTTATGAAGACTACCAAGGGCATTCTTCTCCGACGATTTGGACAGTAACAGGCTGCACCTCTAGACAGCATACTAAAAAGCAGAGACATCACTCTGCCAACAAAAGTGCGTATAATTAAGGCCATGGTTTTCCCAGTTGCAATGTATGGATGTGAAAGCTGGACCATAAGAAAGGCTGAGCAACAAAGAATTGAGGCCTTTGAACTATGGTGCTGGAGAAGACTCCTGCGAGTCCCCTGGACTGCAAGGCGATCAAACCGGTCGGTCCTAGAAGAGATCAACCCCGACTGCTCTTTAGAAGGCCAGATCCTGAAGTTGAAACTCAAATACTTTGGCCACCTAATGAGAAGGAAGGACTCACTGGAGAAGGGCCTAATGCTGGGAAAGATCGAGGGCAAGAGAAGAAGGGGACGACAGAGAATGAGGTGGCTGGACGGAGTCACTGAAGCAGGAGGCGTGAGCTTAAATGGACTTCAGAAGATGGTAGAGGAAGGAAGACCTGGAGGAACATTGTCCATGGGGTCGCAATGGGTCGGACAGGACTTCGCAACTAACAACAACAACAATCTTTCTTTTTCCCTTGATTCTAGCCCTCTGTTAATAAGTCTAGGATTGTGTTGGCTTTTTTGGCAGTGTACATCAGTGCTCGTATGGGGTGGGGTTTGCTCTCATTTTATGCACTAGAACAGGGGTCTTCAAACGTGGCCCTTTTATGACTTGTGGACTTCAACTCCCAGAATTCCTCAGCCAGCGTGCCACGCTGGCTGAGGAATTCTGGGAGTTGAAGTCCACAAGTCATAAAAGGGCCACGTTTGAAGACCCCTGCACTAGAGATTTGCCTTGCTGGCGTTGATGGGCCTGAGATTTCAACACCATCAAAATCCACCTTCCAGCGCCCATTGAAATCCCCTTTTTTTTTACATACTGGAGCAACACTATTTCGCTCACTGAGGGAAGGGGAGAGGAAGTGGACAGCCAGTCAGGAACTGAATTTATGTTCTCCCCTCCCCTCCAAGATACAGCTCCAGTGTGCATTAATGCTGCACCATGGCTTTGCTAGAGCTCCTAGCCTGTGTTTTTGAAAGACAGAGAGTTACAGTTCATTAGAGTTATCTGCAGTGAACCGTGAGGAAATCCCAACCTACTAATGCTAGGAAATTCAGCGAAACTGTATGTTTTCGTTGCAAAAGATGTCGTGTTCAGTTGCTCTCACCGCCTGCAGGAAAGGACAAGACGAAATGCAGAAAGCCACTATGGGCTTTAATTGTGATTTAGTGAATGAGCTGCAAGGGGCTAAATTAAGCCAGCATGCTAATAATGTAATGCATGCATCATGGTTTATAGCTTGCAAAGCCTGGGCCCAGCAATGCAGAGAACCAAGACTAAGCACGTCGTCTTACAGGTTAAAGTGTTTCTTGACCAAGATTTCACATTGTGGGAATCTGTTGGTAAATGATTGTGCTGCGGCTGAATTTCAGGGGTTGAAAGCACAGACTCAAAGGGGGTAGAGGAATGCAGGCATGGGGGACATCCAGTTGTGACATGGAGGAGAGAGTGTGCTACTGAGCCCCAAAGGCAGGTGTGTGATGCTCTTAGATTGCTCAAGTGTTTCTCAGCAGTTTTATTCTGTCTTTGTGGGGGCTCCATCAGGGGAGGTTTTTAAGAAGAGTTTGGACAGCCACTTTTTCTGAAAGGGTGTAGAGTCTCCTGCTTGAGCAGGGGGCTGGACTAGAAGAAAAACAGAAGAAAAACTCTGTTTTTCTGTTATTCTGCTGTTGAGTTTGGTAGTTTTTGGAGAGAGAGAGAGAGAGAGAGAGAGAGAGAGAGAGAGAGAGAGAGAGAGAGAGAGATGTCACTTGTCAAGTTTGCAAGAAGCAACCCATTTTTTGTGGCTCTATATCTGTCTCTAGATTGACTCCCTGTACCTCAAACATTTCCTCAGGCAACGGTGGTAACCCGAGGACTCCCTGCACCTCAAACCTTTGGCTCAGGCACGTGGAGTCTTGCCCAGGTTTTTAGCTTTGGGAGAAGTGCTAAAAAAGCAACGGTGGCTGACCAGAAGGAAGACAGGAGCAAAACTGCTCCAGTGCCAGGCAGGTTTGATCCAGAACAGTGCGGAAAGCTCCTTCAGGAGGGAGGAGACATGACGTCATCCTTGCTTCTGCCATTGGTTGAAACCTGGGGGGGGGAGAGCTGGGGGGGGGGGAAGAGGCTGAAGCAGGCAGATTCCCTGCAAGTAAGCCTTGTAGCCTTGCAGGCATCCCCTTTTTCCATCTCTTTGGGAGTGTCTTGGAAGAACCGGGATGCCTGCGTGAAAATGGGGCTGTGGTGGGGGGAATGGCAGGTCCCTTTTGCCCCGAGAAGAAGCAGAAAAATATGTGTCTGCAGGTGTGTGTGTGTGTGTGTGTGTGTGTGTTGCATTGCATCAACATGTGTGTTTGCTACTAATCAGGATTTCAAAGGGATGGGATTGCGGAAAAGGAGAATGTAAGACTGGAAAGGAATTAGGGGAGACGGAGAAGAACATCTGAAGCCAAACTGGGCCTGGATAAGAGAAGTGTATCAGCTCTGGCATACAAGCAGAGAGCTGTCAGGTCGGTTTTTCTCCTATTATACCCCAAAGATAATACACTGTTGTTGTTTTTCCCTTTCTCAACCTGAACAATAATAAATAAAATAGTAATAATAATAGTAATAATAATAGTAATAATAATAGTAATAATAATAATAGTAGTAATAGTAGTAGTAGTAGTAGTAATAATAATAATAATAATAATAATAATAATAATAATAGTCAGCAACAATGGGGCATTGGAAGATCTGCAAGAAATATCATTTGCCTCCAAGCAAGAACTGGTAGGACCATAAAATAGAGAAAGTCGTAGAAAATGAAAAAGTTAAATTGCTCTGGGACTTTAGAAATAAATAAATAAAATAAATAAATAAATAAATAGAATTCAAACAGACAGGCACCTGCCACATAACACCCCAGACTTAACAATTGTCGATAAGAAAGACAAAAAAGTTTGGATAGTGGACGTGGCATAAAAGCAGAAAAGAAGAGAAAGAACTGAAGAAGATAACAAAATATAAAGACTTAGAAACAGAAATAGAACGACTGTGGCAAAGGCAAGCAAGGGTAGTACCAATGGTAACAGGCGCCTTGGGTGCAATCCCAAAACAACTGGAGCACCACTTGAACACCGTCATCGGCATTGACAAATTCACTATCAGTCAATTGCAAAAGGCAGCCTTACTAGGAACTGCTTCCATCCTGCGACGATATCTGTAATACCATCAAACATCCACATCTGCCTATCCCAGGTCCTGGGTAAGGACTCGATAGGTAGACAAAAATGCCAAATCCAGTCTGAACATCTGGCTGACTGCGCGATGATCAATAATAATAATTCTTCCTCTTCCTTCCTCTTCCCCTTCTCCTCCTCATCTCTCCCCCTTCCTCTCTCCTCCCTTCTTTTCCCTCTCCCCCTTCCTCCTTCCTTCCCTGTGCAGTTTATCTAGCTTCTGAGATCTCAATGCAAACTTTTTCCCCTTTTTGGGGTGAGTCACCATTTTTTGGAGGAGTAAGAAGAAAGGGGCTGCCTTCCCACCATCTCCAGCTGGTGTGCGATGACTAACAGGGATGAGGCTTTAGGAAAGGAGGAAGGCAGTGTAGGCCTGAAGGACGGCAGCGCTCTCTCTCTCTCTCTTTTTTAACATCTGCTCACCCCCTCCTCTCTCACGCTACTGCAGCCATTAGGCTCGTGTTTTGTCTCTGTCTCTGATCTTCCTTATTATCCTGCCTGAGTCACATTCCTCCACCTCCACTTTGGGGTGAGTTGGCCGCCTTCTCGGTATGCAAATGTAATCTCCAAAAGGTGAAGGCATCTCTTGAAGGAGCACCGGTCCAGAAATCTGGGAAGGGGAATGTCAAGAAGGAATTACCTGGACTTTTCCCAGAGGATAAAAAGCCAGGTTTTTCACCCTGGGAGAACCTGATTCGAGAAAGCCTCTTGCCTCTGGGAAGTCTAATCAGAGGTTGCTGCTGCTGCTGTGTCTTAAGGGATGTTTGTTTGCAGCAGATGTCTTGATGGTAGATATGCGTAGAACATGGACTTCCCAGAACATCATCCTGAAGAAGACATCTCTGTTGGCCAAGCTGTGGTTGGAGCATCCTAGGATCCCTTGTAAGGGTCAACTAGGAGGCACTGAGCTTTGATGGTTAGTATTTGGTGAACTGATCCTTCAGTTAAGCTGAGTGCAAAGTGAAGGAGTGCATCAACTTTTTTGCACGCAGCATCGAAGTTCCCCCAACCTCAATAAAAGCAAGCAAATTTCTTGAATCATGGGACCGTCTGATTCATACAATGCACTCGGCCGAATTGTGCTCTCCTTGGTTTGGGCTTCAACATGGTGGTTTGTAAAGTATGGTTTATGGTATAGCATGATGTATGAACGTCAATTGTCCTGGGAACAGCATTCCTGGTAATCATGTACAAGAGAAAGCAAAGAATTGGCTTATTTCTGATTGATAGTGAAGTTTTACAGAAAAAAGCAGCCCTGATTCCGAGACCAGAGTGCAAGAAACAACCAACTGTTGGAAATAGCACGTTTGCAAGGGTTCCTCTGTCCCATCCCTTCCCAAGCAGGGAGTCCATTAGCCATGATATGATGGTAGACTTGGGACTGTTTACCAAAAAGCAACAGCCACCTTTGTCAATCAAAAACAGAGCAAGAACACTTTGGCTTTTTCAGTTGGCCATAAATCAATGAGCACGTGATACCCATGCATTCTTCCTGGTGTATAAAGCTCTGAGGACTGATATTAACACAGAATTTCCAAAAATAGCATCCAAAGTATCAGGAAAACAACGGGAAGCAGGAGATAGTTAAAAAAAAAGTCAAGATGGCAAAGGACATAATAAAGAGCATACCACCATTTTGATTCTTGACCATACTCCTGATGGGAAGACTTAAAAGGTGTGTGTGTGTGTGTGTGTGTGTGAGAGAGAGAGAGAGAGAGAGAGAGAGAGAGAGAGAGAGAGAGGGAGGGAGGGAGGGAGGGAGGAAGGGAGGGAGTGTTCCTCAGCAGTTTTATTCTGTCTTTGCGGGGGCTCCATCACGGGAGGTTTTTAAGAAGAGTTTGGACAGCCACCTTTTCTGAAATGGTGTAGAGTCTCCTGCTTGAGCAGGGGGCTGGACTAGAAGAAAAACAGAAGAAAAACTCTGTTTTTCTGTTATTCTGCTGTTGAGTTTGGCAGTTTTTGGAGAGAGAGAGAGAGAGAGAGAGAGTGAGAGAGAGAGAGAGAGAGAGAATGTAACATGAGAAAAGTGGAAAGATGGAAAAAGAGAAATAGAATGCTGCAGTTAGGCAGATAGAAGAAGATAAAAATGTGTAAATCTTTGCCAGTCTTCAAGAAACCCCCTTTGTAAGAGGATTGAGGTCAGCGTTGGAATCCATGGAAACAAATACTACCCAGATTCTTGTAGGAGTCAGGATTGAAGGGCAGAGAACTCTTAAATCTTTAAAGTTTAAATTTTGAATGATTTCCAAGTTGGAAAATCACTGGTGTAAAAGAAAATAGAGCTGGTCCTGGGAAAAGCGAAGGAATGAGCAGGTCATTCATGATAATAGTGGGGATGGGACCTGCAGGAAAGATCATCTGGTCCTGAGAAAGGGAAAGAGTGAGAAAGAAATTCCCCCTTGATTTTGTTCGGCATGGGACTGACAGAAACTTCAGCAGGTTTTCGAGATTCTCTTCGTCTACTTTATTCCAGTTTTTAAAAGATCCTGAAATATTTACTGTGCCTATTTGTTAACTTGATCTACATCAAAGAGCTGACGTGCAGGGAAGCAATGGACACTCCTTTGCATGTTTCTCTACTCTTTGCTTATTGATTTCATTGCTAAACTGTGGATTAATCTTATGGGATGGATTTTTTTTTTAAAAAAACTCTATTTCCCCTCATAAAGATCAGTCAGCCAGATGCTTAGACTGGATTTGGCTTTTCTATCCACCTATCGAGTCTTCCCAAGGACTTGAGACAGGCAGGTGTTGTGTTAAAAAGTATCATCTCAGGATGTCAGCTGTTCCAAGCAAAGCTGCCTTTTGCAATTGACCGATGCTTGGCTTGTCAATGCCAAGGGTGCTTTCTCAAGTGGTGCTCTGGTTGTTTGGGGATTGCACCCAAGGCACCAATTACTATTGGTAGTATCTTTGCTTTTTTTTTGCCACTGTTGTTCTATTAATGTTACTGTTATTATTCTTTTTCCAGATTGCATGAATGCAGCTATTGACTTGCTAGAAGGCAGGATCTGAAGGTGGAAACATGTCACAATCTTTGCCTGAGAATAGCAAATATTCATGGGTTGGAATTGAACCATTAGTAAATGAAACAATTGAAATAAACAAACAATTTATCTAGCCAGATTTCCCCACAACCCACTATTATTCAAGCAACAAAGCTATTTATTTTTATCTCCTGAAAACCGCCTTCTTCTTCACTTGTTCATCTTCACCTTCCTACGTATCTCCCTACCTTTCTTCTGATGGGGAAGGCTATTGCATAACTTGTAATCTCTATAAAGGGGTCACAAAAAATGTCAAGTGATGTTAAACACACACAGGCACAAACATGCGCACGACCGTTCTCTCCTCCTATCCGAAACTGGCTTGAATATCTTAAACACAAACTCTCCTGAACTGGATGTTGCTCTTCACTTGAGGTTCTTCACAACTTTTAATACTCAACAGGCCTTTTGCTGTACAGGTCATCTTCATTTTGCCACAAAAATTGGGACTGGTGACTTGGTCAAGCAAAGCGGTCGCTAAGCAAAACTATGACTAGATAGCATGAGAGAATGACTTCTCAGAATCCTTTGCTGTGTTAGCTTGATCTTTGCAATGTAGATCTCTTAACATAATGACAGAGTTGGAAGGGAACTTGAAGGTTTTCTAGCCTAACCCTATACTATTTCAGACAAATGCTTTCTCAATTTCTTCTTAAAACTCTCCAGTGTTGGAGCATCCACAACTTCTGAAGGTAAGCCGTTTCACCGATTAAGTGTGAAGCCTTACAGCTGGCCAAATTTGCCCAAGATGGCTAAACCACAAGCCAACCAGAAAACCAACATTATTATTTTTAATAAATTCATGAATAGTAATGAAAACTTCAGATGCTTCTTTGCAAGGCATAACAGTATGTTATGTCTGTTTGATGCATTTTTATAGCCCCGATTTTGGTAACGAGAACAAGAATTCTGATTCTGGACCAATCTGACTTGAAGCTTCTGCTGGCATGAAGCAGAACTGACTGATCAACAAGACACCAGAAAGCTTTCAGGGATTCATGGAAACCCAAGCCTCAGCATCCAATTCATTTAGAATCCACTCCACTTTCTGCCTTTTGTACTTCTCTATCCATTCAATTTACTAAGAATTCCAACGGTATTAACTGCAATCGATTGGCTAGTAGTAAGCTGTATTTCTCCTGCAAATAGGGATTAAGGACAGGACCATCAGACCTTGCAAGGAGTTTTCAGTCCCCCCCCTTCCCACTTCCTAAGCATCTCTTAATCAATCCCATTTTCTTCAATTGTTCATTGATGGCGAGGAGTGCAGATGGAAGGAGGCACTGCAGCCCTCACTAATGGGAAGAAGGGAAATGAAAGTCATTGCACGAACTGGTTCCTATGAGAGCACCTGAGACTAGTTGGCTGGTTTCAGTCTATAGAAATGTGGGTATTTGGAGATGTGCCAAGCTGCACCTTCTTTTAAGGCATTCCCTAAATTCTGATTCTTCTCTGCTTATCCAGCCAGGGTAAGTTAATAAGGCAGGATAATGGCATCAATGCCCCAGTCCAGAAGACCCTGGGTTTGGGGTTGTGGTCATCTAGTCAGGGAATGAAGGAAGGGAAGGGAAAGGAAGTGAAAGGAAGGGGAAGGGAAGAGGAGGGGAGGGAGAGGAGAGGGGAGGGAAGGAGAGGGGAGAAAAGGAGGAAGGAAGGAAGAAAGGAAGGAAGGAAGGAAGGAAGGAAGGAAGGAAGGAAGGAAGGAAGGAAGGAAGGAAGGAAGGAGAGATGCTGAATTGACACATTATCTCACATCATAATATTTGACTTTGCATGTTGTGTGCGAACCCAACCTTTATGATATACAAACCATGGTTTCCTCAATCAATTTGGGGTATTCAGCAAGGCAGAGATAAACCAACCGTGTATTCAAAGGTCAAAGAGTACTCCTGAGCAGATTCCAAGCAGAGTCTGAAGGCAACCATGACACTGCCTAATATTTAGGCAATATAAGAATCTTAAAATATTAGGAATGAAGACCTCAGCTCTCAAGGAGGTGGAAATCCTGAAGTTCCAGAGAAAAGGTGACCGGTCTGTTGGGAGAACCTGACATTGTCTTTCCTGGAAGAATTGGGGCTGGGTCCCAGAACTATTAGGGACAAGAAGGCCAAGGCTGAAGGGAGCCACGTGGCTGTGTGTGCCTCTGAACTGCTCCATTGAAGGAGCTTGAGGTTTCTTCTTTGCAGTCAATAAAAGCCACCACCAGCTCATCTATTTATAAGCTTGATAAAAAGCCACAGCAAGTGCTTGGCTGAGGAAGCTCATTCTTGACACTGCTCACCATTGTCTGCTGTTTCTCTGGCAGCTTTCCATTGCTCCGGAGATGTGCAGCCCTCCCATCCTAGCCCAGCAGCTGGGAGAAATGCTTTGCCAAAGAGGGCACTAACAGGCCAGCTGCTGAGATGGAGAACCAGGGAGCTTTGCACTCCGAGCCCTGCTCTGCTTCTCCTGGCCCAGGAGGACACAAGGAGAGAGGGCTTGACCCCTTCCATTCACAAGGGATGGTTTGGGGGTAGCAGTGGGAGGGAGTGGAGGATCCAAAGGTTGTAGCAATGCTCAAGAAGAAGATGATTAATGGTTGATTTTTTTGTTTGTTTGTTTCAAGATATCTTGGGAGACGTTCATGAACCAGCTGGAAGCCTGTTCCATCTTAACCCTCAGTGCAGTGAATTTCAGTTTTGACCCACAACTCAGGGGAAAAAAAACCACTTGCTTTGCATTCAGAATATCCCATGTTCACTTTTGGGGATTTCTAGAAAGTGCTGGAAATGTCATCCTGAATCTGATAGTTGTGGCTGGTTCATTCAACAGACTAACCCAGTGGTTCTCAACCTGTGGGTCGGGACCCCATTTGGGGTCGATTGACCATTTCACGGGGGTCGCCAAGCAAGGCTGTCCGCCATTTTTTTTGTCCGCCATTTTTTCCCCCTTTTCCGGCAGGTGCCTTACCTCCCTTGGGCTGGGCCAGCTGGTGGTTGGCCTGCTCCGTCTCTGCCGCTTGCCAGCTACGCCTCGGCCAGCACAGGGGGCGAAGCCACGCATGCGTGGCGCTCCCGGGCAGGGAAAGTCCTCGACTTACGACCGGTTGGGTAGTCCTCGACTTAAGACCGGTTTAGTCCTCGACTTACGATCAGTTTAGTCCTCGACTTATGACCGGTTGGGGTCGCGGCATTAAAAAGGTTGAGAACCACTGGACTAACCCATAATGTAGCTTGAGACTTTAGAAAGTTATGTGAATTTTTGTGATTTCCCTACACAGTTTATGGGATATATTCGTTTGAATTTAGGTAGTTGTAATTTAGTTAACTTAGTTAGCTTAGTAGTGCAATGGGTAAGTCAAAGACTATGGATCATACATGCTTAGACTGAAAAATCTGAATCACTGGGTTAGGGTAACAGACTAAGTCATGGTTTATTCATCCATGACTTAGCAAATGGTGCATCCAACTGCATGTGTTCATACAATGCAGGAGCTGGATTCAGACAAAACGGAGATTCTCCATCATCCAGGTCATGGTTGTCCCAAAGGTGCTTTTCCAAAAGTCAACTGGACTTTCTTGGTTTTTTTTTCCTTGAAAATGTTTGCTGCTCACTGAAGAAACTTCTTCGGTTCACTTTTCACTGAAGAAGCTTCTTGGATGAAAAGAAAAAGATCTGCTTCTTGACTCTGCCAGCTGGAATTCCTTGGCTGGTGGGGTCTGCAGTAGGCCCTTTCTGCCAGAACGAGTGAGACAGGTTGATCCCATTGGGGCGAGATGGTTCCTCTATCCTAATTTAGCCTGTTGTGTGAATAAGCCATTGAGCTGGTTAAGCCTTTGGGTGGACAAGCCACAGAGCCCACATCTAGCCCAGGAGTCTCCAAACTTGGCAACAGCCCAAACCTGTGGACTTCAGCATGGCTGGTTGGGGAATTCCGAAAGCTGTAGTCCACAAGTCTTAAAGTTGCCAAGTTTGACAACTTTAGACCCCTAATCTAACCAATCATATTTTCATCCCCCATGTGGGGGTCAATCCAAACCAACAGACAGCATAGCTGAGTTTTCCCTTTGCTACTCAAAGTGGGCAAAGGGTTCAAATGCTTACTTTTAATCAGAGAGAAGCAGCATTTGTGAACCACCAGCCATTGGCAACGCTGTTTGGGCAACCCATTGAACCACTGCCAAGTCTCCTGCTTTACTTCTGGTCCTTCATCCTCATGTCCCAGCCTGACCTATTTTTTTCTATGCGTCTTTCATGGTGTCATGGCTTACAAGAGGTCCCCATTCAGTGTGGCTCCTACTTGTCTGTGCTGAAAGCAATCGGAGATGCAGCTGCCTGTCCCTGCAATTCGCCACCGATGTTCTTTCAATGAAAATCTGGCAAACGATCAATGGCAGCCAGCCCAGTGGTTTGACTCTATAGAATGGCAGGAGAGCATAAGAAAATCTGCTAGGAGGAGAGGGAAAGTCACTGTGTGGAGGGGTGAAGGTGTCGGATGAAGATCAAGGAGATGGTGGTTCAAGTTCAGCCTCACCATAGAAGCTTGCTGGGTGGCATTGGACCAGACATTGGTCCAGATCTTTCCTGGACCAACCTTCCTCACAGGACTGTTGTTGTGGAGAGAAATGGGAGGAAAAAGGGATTTATATGCTACCCAGAGTTTTTGGTGGAAAAGCAGGAAGTCAATTTGACAATTGACATTTTCTACCTGGAAGTGTTAGATCCCTCTTAGAAGATGCTCAGCATTAGGAATGCAAAAATCTCCTTCTCCCAAAGGTGCTTTTTCAAGAGGCAACTGGACTTCCTTGTTTTTCTTTGAAGACATTTCACTTCTCCTCCAAGAAGCTTCTTCAGCTCTGATGACGTTCTTGGATGAGAAATGAAACATCTTCAAAGAAAAACAAGAAAGTCCAGTGGCCTTTTGAAAGGCACCTTTGGGACAACCATGATCTGGATGACTGAGAATCTCCATAGACATTAAGCTCTCCTTCTCCTTCTTTGTACAGTTGAGCTTGGGTATTGCTCCATCCATCCATCCATCCATCCA
>NW_015388593.1:23246-26600 GCF_001527695.2 Protobothrops mucrosquamatus
CCATCCATCCATCCATCCATCCATCCATCCATCCATCCATCCATCCATTGCAATTAATGCGGATCCAAGCATTTCCCGGGATTCTAGAAGGCCAAATTTCTAATAGCTGCAGGCCACACAGGAGAAATGCTTCCTGTGAATCTGATCCTCGGTTCCATCTTCCCGTCTCCTCTGTTCCCTTCATTCCCCCTGCTTATTATTCTGACTGAGTATGGCAATGAGTACAAGATCACCGTACTGCGGCATAAGAAAGTTACTCTTCAAATGGAGTGTAGGTTTGGCTCTGCAACTTTGCCAGCTCACCCTCCGAAATCTGAGCAGGCCACCTGTTAGGTGATGCATTTGCAGGCAGCGTGATTCCTCCCCTCTCTCTCACCCACTTTTATTCCAGGCAAAACGCAGGAGCACAGCTGTCCTTCTTTTTCTTCCTTTCTTGGGGTGGGTGGGGAACCCCATGCTTTGCACAGATTTTTGTGGGGATCGAATTTCAGTTAGTTTTCATCCTCTGGTGGAGAAATGTTAGGAAACCACGGACATTCAAAGGGAGGAGAGAAACTTCCAGCAGCTGTTCAACCTGTAGGAGCCTTACAAGTTGGCAACTTGCAGATTAATTTTGAGTCTCCCTTCTGGAGTCTTGCAAGGGTGCTGGCCTTCTCCCCAGAGGTCCACATTTCATTGCTGGCAGAGGAAGGATGAACTGTTAAAAGATTTTCTTCCTTTTCCTCCATTCACCAACAAATAAATCTTTTAATTTTTTTTTTCCATTTAACAATGCAGACTCTTTCTGATGAAATGAAAGAAAACATATGAAGAACGGTTGCAGGAATTGGATATGTCTAGTTTAATGAAAAGAAGTGATGATAGGGGTGACATGATAGCAGTCTTCCAATATTTGAGAGGCTACCACAAACAAGAGGGGGGGTCAGCTTATTTTCCAAAGCAGCAGAAGACAGGACAAGAAACAATGGATGGAAACTAATCAAGGAGAGAAGCAACCTTGAACTAAGGAGAAACTTCCTGGCAGTGAGAACAAGTAACCAGCGGAACAGCTTGCCTCCATAAATTGTGGCTGCTCCATCACTGGAGGTTTTTAAGAAGAGATTGGACTGCCACTTATCTGTAATGGTATAAGGTTTCCGGCTTGAGCAGAGGGTTGGACTAGAAGATCTCCAAGGTCCCTTCCAACTTCGTTACTCTGTTAAATTTTATTGTACAATAAAATAGTAAATCATTATGATCCCCAAAGATCTTACTGTACTATGTCTCTGAAATGATGGCCATTTATAAGGTGCCTTCAGAAATATTTCTGAGAAGAACTCTTTCTTAGCTTCATGGTGGAATCCATGCCTTCTTACATGCAAACAATCCAGGATTCAAATCTTACCCTTAACATTTTCAGAGGATTTTCAGACAGCAAGAGATGGACACACTCCTATCTTCAGAGTAGATAATAGTAACCTTGATGACCCAAGAGACTAAATTCACTCATGATGGTAACCCATAATGTGATGTGCTTGGTTTTGTCTTGCTATATTACATGAACCCAGCCATGTTGATTTGTAAATTACTATGTCTCAGGATGATGTTTAAACCCACCCTACATGGCAGACTTCCATTATCTGCACATGTTGCTTTGTGCCACAAATTGCAGTTGGCTGTGCTCACACAACATCCTGCCTTCAGAAGTTGTGGCTGTTCCATCACTGGACATTTTCAATCTGTCCGGGATGGTATGAATATTCTTGCCCTGAACAGGGGGTTGGACCCCATCAATCTTATGATTCTCTGAACATGCCAAGCCAAACCAAGACCCTATTTTGATCTGTGGGTCGTTCACAATTCTCAAAAGCTCCCGGGAACATCAATTAACGTTCTTCTTTTCTCCAGCCCCACAAGGTAGTTCCCCAGAAGGCTTGAAACAGATTTATAAATATACAACTAGGTGATGACGTGCCTTCAGCCAGAAAATTTCAACCTCCCCAACGTGCACATCAAACACACTTATCTACCAGTCTCGGTGATGACATCACAGCTTTCAGCTTGCCTCTGAATTGGATCTGGTCTAATTAGCAGGGAAGCCACTGCATTGCAAGATTCAAGGACTTTTGAGGGTCTCTCCAGGATCCTGATAATTCTTTGGTCATTTCCCCCCACCCACCCCCGTTCTCCCAGGTCATCCACTGCTTGAGCTAATCTAAAGAGGTCCAGTGATAATATGCTTGAGATACTCAAAAGCCTTTCAGTTTTTTTGTGGTTTAAAAGGGGGGGGAAAGCCCACACAACTGGGGCATACCATGTGTGTGTGTGTGTGTGTGTGTGTGTGTGTAGAGATAGATAGATAGATAGATAGATAGATAGATAGATAGATAGATAGATAGATAGATAGATAGATAGATAGATAGATAGATAGATAGAGGTATAAATATAGGTATAGGTATAGGTACAGGTATAAATATAGATATAGATATAAATATAATAGATATTGTATCAAAATAACCAAGATCACCAAGAGGAATGTAAAATACTTTAAAAGCATGTATTTTACATTCCTCTTGGTGATCTTGGTTATTTTGATACAATATGGACATACCCAAGAGTCGGATTTTTAGTTCTATTACTAGCCATATAATAGATATACATATAATAGATATAGATATAGATAGATATATAGCTATAGCTATAGATATACATATATACCGTATTTTCCGGCATATAAGACGACCCCCAACTTTTCCAGTTAAAATATAGAGTTTGAGCGAGAGAGAGGGGGAGGGAGAGAAAACGTGATGAGTAATATGCCAAATCACATGTGTAAAGGAATAAAATAGAATACCCGTATTTTCCGGCGTATAAGACGACTGGGCGTATAAGACGACCCCCGACTTTTGAGAAGATTTTCAGGGTTTAGAAAGTCGTCTTATATGCCAGAAAATACGGTAGATACATATAAACATATATTATATATAGACATATCTACACACACACACACACACACACACACACACACACACACACACATACTGTATAAAGCAGGATTAAAGTATGTTTAAAATTTCCCTCTTATCCAATTGACATCATATGCCATTGATTCTAGTGCACAAAAATCCTGAAGAATTTCCTTTAAACATGGTCCTCAACTTAGGACCACAACTGACCCTCAGATTTCTGTTGTTAAGCAAGACCATTTGTTTAATGAGTTTTGCCCCATTTTATGACTTTTCTCGCCACACTTGTTAAGCAGATCACTGCAGTTTTTAAGTTTGTAGCACGGGTTGTTAAGCGAACCGGGCTTCTTGGCTTGTTGGAAGGGAAACACGTGACACACACATACACACACACACACACACACACACA
>NW_015388593.1:26788-31148 GCF_001527695.2 Protobothrops mucrosquamatus
AGAGAGAGAGAGAGAGAGAGAGAGAGAGAGAGAGAGAGAGAGAGAGAGAGATTGCAAAGGTCATAAATATAAGTCGGTGGCCAAGCGTCTGAATTTTAATCAGGTGACCGTGAGGGACGCTGCAAGGGTCCTAAGTGTGAAAAACAAGTCATAAGTCACTTTTTTTCAGTGATGTTCTAACAGTTTGAATGGTCACTAAATGAACTGCTGTAAATTGAGAACTGCCTATTGTTTTTTTTTCCTGTTTCAAATTTTAACGAGAAGGAGAGGAGCCCTCAGCAGCTTTCCAGATATAGGCAGACTGCCTTGCCCTCTGCTGACACAGATCAAAACACACAGTCATTTTTAAAAGGCAGGAGTGTATTTTTAGCCCCCACATCCTCCAACATTCTTTTTTAGCTACAAAACTGACTCCTCCATTCTTTCAAAATTTCACACCCTGTGCCTCCTCCGGAAAGCATATTCTCAACCATTGAGAAAGCATGGCTCTGAAATCGCTATTATCAATTTTATTTACTTATTCAATGTACGTGCTATTGATCCTTGGAAGTCAGATTTACGGAGCGTGCGGTCTCTGTTCACAAATAACCTCGTCCTCCAGAGTCTAAAATGGAACCTAACGGAAGCACCAAGGTAGCACAAGCATAAAATTTCTCAAAGTAAAATCGCAATCAAAACAGGTGGTCCTTGACTTATGACCGCAATGGAGCCTAACATTTCTGCTCCTAAGTAAGACATTTGTTAAGTGAGCTTTGCCCCATTTTATGACCTTTCTTGCCACAGTTGTTAAGTGAATAATAATAATAATAATAATAATAATAATAATAATAATAATAATAATAATAATAATAATAATAATAATAATAATAATAATAATAAAGTTGGAAGGGACCTTGGAGGTCATCTAATCCAACCTCCTGCTCAGGCAGGAAACCCTATACCATTTCGGACAAATGGCTGTCCAGTCTCTTCTTAACACTTCTTAACTTCCAGTGTTGGAGCATTCACCGCTTCTGGAGGCAGATTGTTCCACTGGTTAATTGTTCTAACTGTCAGGAAGTTTCTCCTTAGTTCTAGGTTGCTTCTCTCCTTGATTAGTTTCCATCCGTTGCTTCTTGTCCTGCCTTCAGGTGCCTTGGAAAATAGATTGACTCCCTCTTCTTTGTGGCAGCCCCTGAGATATTGGAACACTGCTATCATGTCCCCCCTCACTCTTCTCTTCATTAAACTAGACATACCCAATTCCAGCAACCGTTCCTTATATGTTTTAGCCTCCAGCCCTTTAATCTCTAATCCTCTAAGAGATTATTAAATTAGTAACAGGTTAAGTGAATCTGGCTTCCCCCACTGACTTTGCTTGTCAGAAGGTTGCAAAAGGGGATCACGCGACCCCGGGACAAACTGCAACCGACATAAATGCAAGTCAGTTGCCAAGCATCTGAAATTTGATCACGTGACCGTGGGGGTTGTTGCAATGGCTGTAAGTGTGAAAAACGGTCACAAGTCACTTTTTCAGTACCGTTGTAACTTTGAACAGTCACTAAATGAACTGTTGTAAGTCAAGGAAGTACCTGTAAAAGCAAAGTTTAATACAATCACTTCTTCCCATCCATTTTTCACCTCTCACAAGTGTCAAGTTGTAATAGAAAAATAAAGGAGGATGAGAGACAGAGAGAAAGAAATAGAAAAATATTACTTTTTGTTCCTTCTTGGTTGCTATAAGGCCGGCTTTTCAAAATCGGCAACTTTAAGATGTGTGGACTTCAATTCCCAGAATTCTGGCTGAGGAACTCTAGGAATTCTGGGAGTTGAAGTCTGCACATCATAAAGATGCTAAGTTTGGAAAACGCTGCTGTAAGGCAATAAGCTTTGGAAATGGAAGTTGATCAGAAGCACTCTGGAGTGAGCTCCTGATTGCATTATTCACAAAATTAGCTTCAGTAATTAAAATGTTTCCTTTTTACCTGAACGTGAAACTCCTATCAAAGAGGTTTTTACTCACTGACACGCACATTCCTTGCGTCAAAGGAAAGGTGGAAAGCACTGGTCCACCATTTCTGATTAGAGAAGCATCTTTTGACAAGAGTTAAAGTTGCCTAGTCATGTCAGACAAACTTAGCTGTGTTGCTTCCATTTTAAATCTAACAGCGAAACTTGTAGACCAGTACAGTAGAATAGTATATACTTTATGCCTCTCTTAAAGAATTGCTCATGGAGAGAATCCAGAAAGAACAAATGTTGTCTCCTATTAAAATGTGAAAGCTGTATTGATTATTCCAATTAAGCAGGTCCGTAGATTCCTTGTAACACTCAGCTAAGCAAAATAGCATGCTGAAGGTGGTGTAAAGCGTTTGCCAACTTTTTTCACTTGTTTTTATGGCTCAAGTAATTAGCAACAATTTAGGGCTTCCTTATGCTGATTCCAGTCTTCAGGAAGCCTTTCTTTCTTTCTTTTTTTACGTGGGATATTTGGCAGGCGCCTAAAACTCAAAGAGGTTCCTTCTAAGCACAATTCTCAGAGTTTCCTTTAGCGAGATTTATTGAAATGAATGGGACAAGGTTACAACAGTTCCAGTACTTCAAGGCTGTCTGCTGGGGTCATCAACTCACAACTGCAGGCATGACTGAAGCCCTAATAATAATGATGATGATAAAGTTGGAAGGGACCTCGGAGGTCATCTAGTCCAACCTCCTGCTCAGGCAGGAAACCCTATACCATTTCGGACAAATGGCTGTCCAGTTTCTTCTTAAAAACTTCCAGTGTTGGCGCATTCACCGCTTCTGGAGGCAGGTTGTTCCACTGGTTAATTGTTGCAACTGTCAGGAAGTTTCTTCTTAGTTCTAGGTTGCTTCTCTCCTTGATTAGTTTCCACCCGTTGCTTCTTGTCCTGCCTTCAGGTGCTTTGGAGAATAGCTTGACTCCCTCTTCTTTGTGGCAGCCCCTGAGATATTGGAACACTGTAGATGCATGAAACAGTGCCTCAGTTGCCTCGTCATACCTGACATTGTTGTCTGTGGAGATTCTCAGTCATCCATGTTGTGGTTGTCCCAAAGGTGCTTTTCAAAAGGCAACTGGTCTTCCTTTATTTTTTATCTTGAAGACATTTCACTTCTCATCCAAGAAGCTTCTTCACTTCTGACTGAATGATGGGAAATAGAAGGATTTATATTCTTTGCAGTCATATTGGCCATCTTTGCTGATGACTGCGAAGAATATAAATCTTTCCATTTCCTACCATTCAGTCAGAACTGAAGAAGCTTCTTGGATGAGAAGTGAAACGTCTTCAAGGGGAAAAAAATCCAAGAAACTTTATGTACCTTTTGAAAAAAAAAAAGCACTTTTGGGACCATTGTTGATGGCCCTGTAGATTCCTTGCATCAATTGATCGCTTTTCCAATTGACTGATGGATGATTATGTGCCATCAAGTTATGGTTGATTCTTAGCACAAGAATGAATAGATTTTCCCTAAGCTGGTCCTTCAGCTCTTATAGTCGTACAACTCTTATTATTGAGTCTATCCATCTTCATGGTGGTCCTCTTCTTTTTCTCTTCCCTTCCAACTTTCCCAACACTAGAGCCTTTTCCAAGAGCTAGGCCTTTGCAAAATATGTCTGAAATAGGAATCATTTGAGTCTGGCTATTTGGACCTTGAGTGAGAACTCTGGATTGATACATTGGATGATCCATTTGTTTGTTGTCTTGGTGGTCTATGCAATTCTCAGGAGTCTTCTCCAACACCAGAGTTCAAAAACATCAATACTCTTCTTATTTTACTTCTTTAAAGCTCAGCTTTTGCTTCCATAAAAGGTCACAGAGCGTACCATCCCTTGCACATTTCTGTAGCTATAGGTGCATCACAGCATTTGAATGCTGAACATGGCGGACCTACCGGGGGTGGCTCCGTGATGGAGCGGAGTCCTCAGCAGAAATGGGGGGCCTCCCGAGGGTCGAGGGCTTTGCCGCGACCCCAATTCGGAGAGCTGAGCTCGCCGGTAACCTGGTGCCTGCCGTGTGACTCCCTAGTCTTCGGAGGACTCGGCCCGGCGAGGATATTGATGGGACGAAGGCCGGAGCCCGGCGGAAGATCTGGCCTGGACTCGGCCCTGGATCCGGCCCGGCGGAAGATCTGGTCCGGACTCGGCCCGCGGCCTCGATGACAGCGGAGGCCGCGACGGACTCGGATTCGGAGGCCGCGACGGTGGTGGAGACCGCGACGGATGCGACGGACCCGGATTCGGAGGCCGCGACGGATGCGACGGACCCAGATTCGGAGGCCGCGTCGGCTGTGGAGGCCGCGACGGATGCGGACCTGGCCGGCAACTCGGCCTGCGGCTCGGCGGGGGCGGAGGCCGCAGTCC
>NW_015388593.1:34055-43758 GCF_001527695.2 Protobothrops mucrosquamatus
AATAAATAAATAAATAAATAAATAAATAAATAAATAAATAAATAAATAAATATCCCTTCCAAGGCCTTCATGGCTGTTCTATCAAGTGCTAATCTGTAGTGTATTTTTTTTTAACGGTTTCTTTATTGATTCTAAATGATGGTTGATTCTAAACAGTAGATGTTGCCCTTCACCTTGATAGCTTCATTGTCAGTTTTAAGGCTGGTTGTTCTACCAAGATAGAGAAATCAACCCCAGTGCAGTATACTTCATATTGTAGTTTGCCATGTCTTGCAAGCCCAGCCAATTGTTTTGTTCTATTCCTGGCTTCATGTGCTGTGGGAGGGGAATTTCTTGACGTTTTTTGGACCTGCGCAAGGGAAAAGGGGGAGGAGACCAGCAAACCCCTGAAACCCTTAAGAGATGGTGGTAGAAGCTGGTTGCAAAGTCAGTTCTGTCTAGGGAATTCTCCCAAGATGGGGTCTACAAGGGCTTAGAAAGAATGACAGAGATGATGGTTACACCCAAGAGCTGTCTACACTGGAACATATGCATGGCTGTCTGTTCCATGCCTGCTGCTGCTTATCTGATTCCTCACAGTTAACTTATGTTCTCATTTCTGTCCATCTGTCTCTTTCACTAGGCCTCTTCCATTTCTCACTCACCCCCCCTTTTATTTCCTTTTTCTCACCCCCCCTTTTGGGTTATTATTTTCTTTCATGTTGAGCTAACAGGCAAGCAGGAATTCCTACTTTGGAGTCTCTCTTCGCAGCAAGAAGACTTGCTTGTTGACCTTGAATCCTGGCCATTTCATGGACACACCCATGTTTGTGTGTGTGTGTGGGGGGGGGGTTGGCACCAATACAGAAATGGTTTGCCGCTGTCTGTTTTTCAGGATTTTGTTTTATTTTATCTGTCTAGTCTACAGCCTTGAGACTTCAGTGTGCCTGGATAGAAAAAAAACAGGATAGGCAATACAGATAGCCAAAAAAAAAAAAAAGAGAGGGGGGGGTTTTCATTCAATCCTTCAATTTGTACAGCTGGTCATCTCAAATTACAGTAGGGGACTGGAGGCTAAAACATATAAAGAATGATTGCTGGAACTGCTATGTGTAGTTCAATGAAAAGAAGGACTAGGGGTGGCATGATAGCAGTCTTCCAATATCTCAGGGGCTGCCCCAGAGAAGAGGGAGTCAACCTATTCTCCAAAGCGCCTGAAGGCAGGACAAGAAGCAACGGGATGGAAGCTAATCAAGGAGAGAAGCAACCTAGAACTAAGAAGAAATTTCCTGACAGTGAGAACAATTAATCAGTGGAACAACTTGCCTCCAGAAGCTGTGAATGCTCCAACACTGGTAGTTTTTAAGAAGAGACTGGACAACCATTTGTCTGAAATGGTATAAGGTTTCCTGCCTGGGCAGAGGGTTGGACTAGAAGACCTCCAAGGTCCCTTCCAACTCTATTATTATTATTATTATTATTATTATTATTATTATTATTATTATTATTATTATTATTATTATTATTATTATTATTATTATTATTATTAATCAGACAGTCAACCAGATGTTGAGACTGGATTTGACATTTTTGTCTACCTATCGAGTCCTTACCTGGGATAGGCAGATGTGGATGTTTGAATTGATGGTATCATAGATATCGTCGCAGGATGGAAGCTGTTCCTAGTAAGGCCACCTTTTGCAATTGACCAATGGCGAATTTGTCAATGCCAATAGTGTCCAAGTGGTGCTCCAGTTGTTTTGGGATTGCACCCAAGGCACCTATTACTATTGGTACTACCCTTGCTTGCCTTTGCCACAGTCATTCTATTTTTATTTGTAGATCTTTGTATTTTGTTATCTTCTCCAGTTCTTTCTGTTCTTTTCTGCTTTTAATGCCACGTCCACTATCCAAACTTTTTTGTCTTTCTTATCAACAATTGTTAAGTCTGGAGTGTTATATGGCAGGTGCCTATCTGTTTGAATTCTAAAGTCCCAGAGCAATTTAACCTTTTCATTTTCTATTACTTTCTCTATTTTATGGTCCTACCAGTTCTTGCTTACAGGCAAATGATATTTCTTGCAGATCTTCCAATTCCCCATTGTTGCTACTTTGTCATGCCGCTGCTTGTAGTCAGTCTGTGCGATCTTCTTGCAGCAGCTTACCAGGTGGTCCACTGTCTCTTCAGCTTCTTTGCATAGGTGGCACTTATTGTCTGTTGCTGTCTTTTCAATTTTGACTTTGTATGCATTTGTCTTTAAGGCTTGGTCTTGTGCAGCCAGAATTAGTCCCTTGGTCCCTTTCTTCAATTTTCCTGCTCTTAGCCATTATTATTATTGTTGTTGTTGTTGTTGTTGTTGTTGTTATTATTATTATTATGGCTGACTACCAATGAGTAAAAAAATGAGAAAAACAAAATAATAAAGATCACACCCAACAGCTAAGATAAAAAAACTAATCAAGAACATTCAGTGTAATCAATGGAGATTCAGCTCGAGATTCAATAACAAAACCAGGTCTTTGTAACCTTACAGAAAGCCAGCAGGTTCTTCTCATCTTCATAAAGTTGAAACTTTCTTCCCCGGAGCAGGCATGAACAGGAACAAAAGTCCTTTTGAATTTGACCAACATCACCAGTCATTGTGTTCTGAGGCTGCCATCATGGAACATGATTCTACAAAGCAATAGACAAAAATTGAACACAGACGTTACAGAACATAATACTCTAAAATGTGCTTTTCTACTTGCTGGTGTTTGTCCAGGAAATTAGTTTATGGCTGAGTGTGTTGTACTCAGGCAGTTGGGTTTTTATGCAGTTTGTTTAAGCAAGGTAGTTAAAAATTCAGGGAATGCATTCTCACAATATACCAACTTCCATTAACTTTAACCTGGACCTTGTTTTTGTGGGGTGAGGAATTTTCTGGGTTCCCACCCTGTAGAGAATAGCAGACTAACCAAATTAACCCTATTTGAAAGCAGAAGAAAACCCCAGAAAACCAGATTTGCTCCTTACCCTGAACATAAACTACTATTGAATCTTAGTTATCACTTTTTCTTCTCTCTGTTCCTGGACTAACTTCCACTCATCCAAATAACATTTTTATAGAGGGAGTTAGAGGACCTCTCTTTGCTAAAGATTGAGGGTGTCCAACCTTGGCAACTTTAAGAGCTGTGGACTTCAACTCCCAGAATTCCCTATACTAGCTGGGGAATTCTGGGAGTTAAAGTCTACAAGGCTAAAAGTTGCTAAGGTTGGACACCCCTGACATAGATTCAAGCTTAGTAGACTCTCGGCTGCTCAAACATGTACCTGTAAGAAGTTTTATTTCATTTATTTATTAATTGCATTGATATGGCAGTCCATCTTACTAAAGTTGACCCTGGGCAGCATATGGAGAGCTAAGCAGTATAACGCCTGGAATTTGGAAATTTCCTCCAAAATGTTTTTTTTTCCTGCTCCGTTCCATAAACTGGCTTACCATTTTCCAAAACTGATGCATTTTTCTTGGTTCATCCAACACATTAAGTGCGGAATGTTTGATTCAATTTGGCTTTTTCGCATCCCACAAGCCCAATAGTTATGATCTGCCGTCCTTAGTTTGTGGTTTAATCAGTGATATAATTCCAGTCAATTGCAGATTACTCGACAGTTAAACAAACCAAACCGGTCTACCTAGTCTGCTGGGCTAAAAGGGGCTGGGTAATTTTATGACTGATCTGGTGAAACTCCACAGTATTTGAATGGGTGGATGTCAGGGCAGTTGCAAAGCCCAGGTGATGATGATGATGATGATGATGATGATGATAATGATGATAATGATGATGATAATGATGATAATGATGATAATGATAATAATGATAATAATGATGATGATGATAATAATAATAATAATAATAATAATAATAATAATAATAATAATAATAATAATAATAATAATAATAATAACAGTAATAATAAAAATAAAAAGTTGGAAGGGACCTTGGAGGTCATCTAGTCCAACCCCCTGCTCAGGCAGGAAACCCTATACCATTTCAGACAAATGGCTGTCCAGTCTCTTCTTAAAAACTTCCAGTGTTATAGCATTCACAGCTTCTGGAGGCAGGTTATTCCACTGATTGATTATTCTAACTGTCAGAAAATTTCTCCTTAGTTCTAGGTTGCTTCTCTTCTTGATTAGTTTCCATCCGTTGCTTCTTGTCCTGCCTTCAGGCGCTTTGGAGAATAGCTTGACTCCCTCTTCTTTGTGGCAGCCCCTGAGATACTGGAACACTGCTATCATGTCCCCCCTCGTCCTTCTCTTCATTAAACTAGACATACCCAATTCCATCAACCGTTCCTTATATGTTTTAGCTTCCAGTCCCCTAATCATCTTTGTTGCTCTTCTCTGTTCTCTTTCTAGAGTCTCAACATCTTTTTTAAGACATTAATCTGTAGTAGGGTTACTAGATGTGACCTCTAAAAAGCCAGGTGATCTTGAGGTGGCAGCCATAAATTGGAGTTAGCTACATCTCTGAATACCATATATCTTTTCCACCTCAAATCCGCAGCTTTGCTGATGGCTGCCTCCCATTTAATATCTGTTTTAAAAACCCACCTCTGAGTATTTTACTACAATAGTCTCCTTTGAAAGACGTTATCTGTCTTCCTGCCACATGCTTAATGAGGTCTCTGGTTAATGAGGCATGATATTTACAGAGCATGCTAAGATGAATTTGTTTTTACTTTGGTTAGGTGATGTGTGGGGTTTTGGAGGAGAGGATAATGCACATTGTCATGTTCTGAGTGAATTCTGCTTATTTGCATAATTTAAGACTCAACATATTGTTCAAATGAAATGGGACAGTTTAGTAACCAATGGAGAAATGCAGTACATGTGATGCAATGTAGGGAGGAGGTGGATCCCCCAGGAGGAAGGGGGTGTATTCCAGAAGAGTAAGAGGCAACTCACCCCAGATATTATGTGCGAGAGAAAGAGGGTGAAGACAGCCCCTCCTTGATAGTTCACAGATTATATCATGGGAGCAGATAGTAGAGTCCTTAGTCCGGCAAAGTTTTGTCTATAGGTGTGAAAACAATAAAGACCTCGGCTTGGACAAATCACTACACGTCATTCTCGGTTTTGAGCCCAACCCATGGTGACCAAGGAATTCTGGGAGTTGAAGTCCACACATGATGTGATGGAATATAGTGAAGAGTTGGATTCCCAGATGGGAGGGGGAGTCCATTCCAGAGGAGTAAGAGGCAATTCAACCCAGATACTATACGTAAGAGAAAGAAGGTGAGGAGGACAGCTCCTCAACAGTTCCCAGAGTCTATTATGGTTACAGATATTAGAGTCCTCAGTCTGGCAAGATTTTTATAGGTGTGAAATAATTAAAAAAAAACTCAGCTTGGAAGACTCGCCAAGATTCTTGGTTTGGGGCCTGTCAGTACACGAGCATTTTACTACAATGAAAAGCCATTTTGACAGCTATTTCTTAAAACTGAATGAGAAAAGCATAAAGACAATGAAGATATTTTTGGCAAAATGCTATTTTTTTTTAATTAACAGCATTTGTCAGCTCCCATTGCCATTATGCTAATTTTCCAATCCAATTTCTCTTCCAACTATGTATGTCATTCATCCTTTTACAGATTGTATCCTAGTCCCGATTAATAAAAATACTGAAATCCTGGCTTTTTTTTTAAGGAGCTCAGGGTAGTCTCTGTGGTTCTATTTCTCACATTTTATACTCCGAATACAATCCTTTGAGGGATGTTGGGCTGAGTGTTAATAGCTGAATTCTGGGAATTAAAGTCCAGAGGACTTCAAGTTGCCAAGGTTGGACACCCCTGGATTAAAAGAAAGAAGGAAGATGTTCCCTTAGTTGAAACTACAAAGTACAATATTCTAGAATTCTACTATCTTCTGCAAAAGAAAGAGCAAAATAAACTTTCTTTGGGAATCCGGAACTCTTGTTTTGATGTGACTGTATTAACTGGACTTGTCCCAAAGCATACCCATTTCTGGAGCTTCATCCCCTGCATTGCTAGTAGTCTTTTACCTACAACAATTCATTTACTGACCATTCAAAGTTACAGTGATGCTGAAAAAAGTAACTTATGACCATTTTTCACACTTACGGCTGCTTCCCTTTCTGCCACAAATGACTGCAGGAGTAGTAATCCCTTGTGGTCCACCGCCATGAACTTCAGCCAACATGGCTAATGGTCATGTCTCAGAGGGACTGCAACTCAACACCTGCTCAGCTAGAGGTTCCTCACCCCTACCTATAACATAACATTATGGAGGACATGTTGTCATCATCAGCCATTCAGTGGTGTCCGACCCTTGGCCACATATGGAGGACACAGCTACAAAGTTCTGCTTTTGGCCCACCGTGTTTTGCCTGTTTGCACTGAAGCACAAAATGACAAACTTTTTTTTTTTGACAAACTTTTCTTGGTACCCACTTGGTTTTCTCACAGCTATAACCTATTCTTAACTTCCCTCCGATGAGTCGATCCAAGAAGCCTACAAGCTCTTAATCAGCCCTGCTTGTGTGATAGCCTTCCCTCGGTAGAGTCATCACTGCCAATTAGCATTTCTAAAGGAATTTTCTTTTAGAAAAAAACAGGACCGTGGGAGTACAAGCCGAGAGCTGTAAGTTTTTCCCACTTATGACCGTTGCAGCATCCCCACGGTCGCATGGGCAAAATTCAGATGCTTGGCAACTGACTCGTATTTATGACGGTCGCAGTGTCCCGGGGTCACCTGATCCCCTTTTGTGACCTTCTGACAAGCAAAATCAATGGGGAAGCTGGATTTCCTTAATGACCGTGTTGCTAATTTAACAACTGCAGTGATTCACTTAACAGCTGTAGTGATAAGAGGTCATAACATGGAGGAAAACCCGTTTAACAACTATCTTAGCAGTTTACGTCTGCAGCTTAGCAATTCTGGGCGCAGTTGCAGTTGTATATCCAAATGATTTTAGTGATCTATCCTAATAGGAAGCCGGTACTACTGGGCTACTCAGCCCTCAGTTTAGGCTTCAGTTATATAAGGCTTCTTTGCACTAAGAACTATTGCCTAATGCGACAGAAATCTTTCTCTGTTCCAAGTTCCCATGGTATGGCCAGGCGTTTGCAGCTAATCACCACAATTGCTCAGCTGCCTTGTCTGCCAAGCGTGAAAATATCCTGACATTGTGCATTGCGACTCAGGAACCATTCCTCTTTTTCAGACATGCTAATGATCCTATTAGGCGCCATTGGAGAGAATTTCTGCTATGCTTCTGGGGCTTTTGCAGGATTTGAGAAACCTTAGTAGTTCTCCTGGTTAGGCTGCCCTTGAACCAGTTCTGCTCCCCTGGCCTCTTGATTCAGGTTTTTTTTTTCTGGAGTCTTTCCAGAACATTGCACAGTTGAAGGCTGGCTGGAAAACAGATGTGGTCTGCTATGGTCCACAGCACAGTAGGGTGTGATACAGATGTTGCAAGTGCTGTTTCTGATAGGTGGAACTTCTCAACCAACTGTAGGACAATGCGGTCATTGCCTTTTTTTGCATTCCGTGTAAGTCTCCAGTATCAAACAAGGACGAAAGAATACCTCTTCCGTTGGAATGCCTAGTCTGCTAGTAGATTCCTTGATGACAACAACACATTGAGATTGTAGAAAGAGCGCAGAGAAGAGCACCAAAGATGATCAGGGGTCTGGAGGCTAAATCATATGACAAATGGTTAAGGGAACTAGGCATGTCTATTCTAACAAAGAGAACTGGGGTGATATGATAGAAGTCTTCCAATATTTGAGATGCTGTCACAAAGAAGAAGGGGTCAACCTGTTCTCCAAAGCACCTGAAGGCAGGACAAGAAGCAATGGATGGAAACTAATCAAGGAGAGAACCAACCTAGAACAAAAGAGAAATTTCCTGACAGTTAGAACAGTTAACTTCAAATATCTAAGGGGGATGACACAAAGAAGAGGGGTTCAAGCTAGTCTCCAAAGCATCTGAGGCAGGACAAGAAGTAATGGATGGAAGCTTGTCAAAGAGAAAACCAACCTAGAATTAAGGAGAAATTTCCTGACAGTGAGAACAATTAATCAGTGGAATAACTTGCCTCCAGAAGTTGTGAATGCTCCAACACTGGAGGTTTTCGATAGAGATAGTCCTCGGCTTACATTCACAATTAAGACCTGCATTTCTGTTACTAAGCAAGGCGGTTGTTAAGTCAGTGAGACCAGATGTTATGACCTTTTTGGCCAAGGTTGTTAAGCGAATCACATGGTGATGTGCGAATTTGGCTTCCCCCGTTGATTTGGAAACTGGCAGGGAAGGTTTCAAATGGTGATGGAATGACCCCAGGATGGTCTGATACTTATAGATACATGCCAGTTGCCAAAAGTCCAAATTTTGAGCATGTGACTGCGGAGGTGCTGCAACGGTCACAAGTGCGAGAACAGGTATAAGCTGCTTTTTTCAGTGCCGTTGTAACATCCAATGGTCAATAAACAAGTGGTTGTAATTTGAGGACTAGCTGTATCACCCTGCAGCACCTCCCCATGCTGGGGGTCCACCTTCCCTTCTCCCACCCACCCCACGTGCCTCCAAAAGTTGAGTAAAGGTGTGTATCTTTATAGCCAGCGCCCACCCGCAATCCTCATGCGAAATCAAGAGATGTTCCTGGGATCCAATGATTGTGGCAGGAGGATCGGGATGTGTGAATCCTTCTTGTGTCTTTCTCAGGAGGCGAATTAACATTTTTCTTCATCTCTTGCTAATATTCAGCCCAAGCTGTTATCTTTACATGCTGGGATGGGAGGAAGACAAGGTGTAAAAATAACAGAATGTGCATATGTATGTGTGTGCTTGTGTGTGTGTGTGTACATCTCCCAAAAGTGAGAGGCTGCCATCTGCTGTGTGGGCGAGAGAGCACGAGACAAACAGTCACCCTCCTCTTCCCAGTTGACTGACTGGAGACAGTGCAGCATTTTGGATGCCAAGGGAGTAGAAGGTGAAAAGGAAGAATGGGAAGGAGGCTCGGCTCGGGCTGCCTTATTCATGCAATCTCCCTCGCTCAAGCACAACACAGCCACATCTTGCAGAGCATGGCAGTGGGTGAGGGTGGGTTGTGGGACACGCTGGCGCCTGTAAAGAGTTTCGCCACAGCCTGTGTGAACAACATGGTTGTGAAGTGAATTGGCCTTCCCCGTTGACTTTGCTTGTCAGAAGGTAGCAAAAGGGGACTACACAAATCAGTTGCCAAGCATCCATCCAAATTTTGATCACACAACCGTGGGGGATGCTGCAACGGTTCTAAGTGTGAAAAACCATCATAAGTCACTTTTTTCAGTGCCGCTGTAACTCTGAACGGTCACTAAGTGAACTGTTGTAAATCAAGCAGCAACTGTATGGTTCAGAAGTGGAAAATAGCAACTTCCTCTCTATGCCAAAGGTGCTTTTCTGAAAAGCCACTGGACTTCCTTGGTTTTTTTTCCTTGAAAAGATTTTGCTCCTCATTCAAGAGTTCTTCCATTCTGAGAAGCTTTAGAATGGAAGAGGCTTCCTGGATGAGAAGCAAAATGTTTTCAAGGAAAAAAAACCACAAGAAAGTCCAGTTGCCTTTTGGAAAAGCACTTTTGGGGGACAACCATGACCTGGATGATTGAGAATCACCATAGACAACTTGCTGAAGTAGAAGTAGAAGTAGAAGTACAAGAAGAAGTACAAGAAAAAGTAGA
>NW_015388593.1:43858-77406 GCF_001527695.2 Protobothrops mucrosquamatus
AAGAAGAAGAAGAAGAAGAAGAAGAAGAAGAAGAAGAAGAAGAAGAAGAAGAAGAAGAAGAAGAAGAAGAAGAAGAAGAAGAAGAAGAAGAAGAAGAAGAAGAAGAAGAAGAAGAAGAAGAAGAAGAAGAAGAAGAAGAAGAAGAAGAAGAAGAAGAAGAAGAAGAAGAAGAAGAAGAAGAAGACAATGTACCATCAAGTCATTGTTGACTCCTAGCAACCACAGGATATTTTTTTTTCTCCATGACGATCTAACCAGTCCTTCAGCTCTTCCAATAGTGCAGTCTTTGTTAATGTAACTGGGTCTATCCATCTTGTAAGAACAGGTAGAACCTTGAAAGTCCAGTCAATAATTGGCTGATTTTGCAAAAAGCAGCTTCCTCTTTTTAACAGATGGGGAATAGTTATAGCTCAAGAGTAGAGTCTCTACTTCACAATCAATGAGGTTCAGGGTCAGTTCCTGGCATTCTCCAGCAAGGCTGCCCAAAACTTTGGACAGCTGTTACTGATAATGGGCTACTTGGACCAATGGGTTCTATGCATGAGTTCCCACATCTCATTGTGTTTTATTGAATAAAACACAAATGGTTGAGTTCATACAGCACCCTAATTCCTAAAGCATGGCGCAAAGACCAGAAGGGCTGGATGCACATAACTCGATAAGCTGAAATCAAAGACATTATTTTTAGAATAACTGAGAGCCCACCAGTTAGTAGGGAGGAAGAGAAAATGATCAGATGAATATTTTTGCATTACCAAAGACACACAAACTTGCAAAACTGCCAGTCAAGAACATCTTTTCAGTTTGCCCAGATATGGTTAGCTGTTTAATTGAACCACTTGGCAGCCATAATATAAATCTCAGTTGTATCTTCCGTCTGTGTAGTTTAGCAATACAGTAGGAAAAAAAAAATCAAAAACAGTTGAAATGGTTGTCTTCTCCAAGGAAGCTTCCATCTTAGATGTCAACCATGGGGTGGTCTTCAAAAAAGAAAAAAGAAACAGTTGAAATGGTTATCTTGTCCAAAGAAACTCCTATCTTAGATGTCAACTATGGGGTGGTCTTAAAAAAAATTGAAATGGTTGTCTTCTCCAAGGAAGTTTCCATCTTAAATGTTAACCATGAAGGTAGACTTCAAACACAAAGATGTGGGGGAGGGGAGGAGAGGGGACTGCAAGGTTAACCATGAATGACTGAAGGTGAGGCAATAGTGGGATTCTACCACCCCTCATCCTTTCAGACACACAGATATGAGAACCAGCTCAATTCCACTTTTCTTCCTTACCCAAAAATGTAGCTTGTCAACATCTCTTAAGCAATCCAGTGCCACTTCTAATTACCCAGAAGCTCTCTCTGTCCTCGTCAGCAGCTCACGGGGAATAAATTCCAACTGATGTCAACCCTTCGCGCCTCAATTAGTTACTTTTTAAAGCAAGTGCTATAGAGTATTTTTATAGGAATGGTGTTTCCATGGCACCCGGTCGACAAAAGTGTTTTCACAAGCTGGCTGATTCCCAGTAATCTATGCTTGCAGAAGATTGACCTGAGCCAACTTTCTCCTTGTTTTGTCACACATGTAGAAACTAGGATGTGTAAAGATGCATATTTGTAGACCGAGGGGAGCCTCATGCATGCCTTCACATACTTATCATATTAATAAAGCTACCTATATTGAGTGGGATGTGAATTAACCCGTTCTTGGAATACCTTCATCTATGACCACGATATATTTACCTATGCAAGCTTACAGATATATCTTTATCGCTTTCTGCATTAGGTTGGGAACACTGGAACAGCCTGTCTGCTGTAACTCCACAATACCAGCTCTTGTTGCAATTCAGAATCGGGCGTGACTTTCACGTTCAGATGTGTGAAAACCAACTCTCAAAATATTCCACACTTTTGAATCATGGGTGAATTGCAGAACATCTGCTTGACTGCTTCAGAATGACACCAGAAGAGAAGAAGCATAGAATATAGAACATAAAATAATAGAGTTGGAATGGAGGTCTTCTAGCCCAACCCAAGCAGGAGACCCTGTATCACTTCAGACAAATGATTGCCCAGTCTCTTTTTGAAAGCCTCCAGTGTGGGAGCACCCACAACCTCTGAAGGCAAGCTGTTCCATTGGTTGATTGCTCTCATTGTTAGGAAATTCCTCCTTAATTCTAAGCTCTTCTCTCCTTGTTTAATTTCCAACCATTTTTCTTGTCCTGCCTTTTGGTGCTTTGGAAAATAGTTTGACCTCCTCATCCTTGTAGGAGCCCCTCAAATATTGGGACAGTGCTATCATGTCACCCCTAATCCTTCTTTTCATTAGACTAGAGACGTACCCAATTTCTGTAACCGTTCGTCGTATGTTTTAGCCTTCAGACTCCTAATCATTTTTGTTGCTCTTCTCTGCACACTTTCCAGAGTCTCATCTCTTCTGTATTGTGGCCACAGAAAGAGGAAGAAATGCTGATATTTGCTGGCCCTAGATCTTCTGAAAGAATCCTCTGAAGACCAAGCAGAGCCAATAGATCCCTCTTAATACCCAAATACATAGCAAGCAACTTCTTGAAATGGATGCATCTGAAGTTTCGTACTCAAGAAGTTGAGAAACATGGGAACATTTGCAAGGGAAGCTTTGTTAGATATTACAGATCTAACTCAGGCTCAAGTTCCCATTAGTCCTTTTAATGTATAGCAGCTAACACTGCTGCCGCCTGGGAAAGCCAAGGGAAATCATCAAAACAATTAAAAAATGAAAGTTAGAATATTTTGGACATGTGATGCGACACCCAGAAAAATACGGCATACTCCATTTAATCCTCCAGGGAAAGACTGAAGGCAAACGAGGTCCAGGTAGAAGAAGAGCATCATGGCTTCAAAATCTAAGGGATTGGTTTGGACAAAACTCAGCAGCACTTTTTCGTGCGGCTGCTGATAAAAATAGGATAGCCAACATGATCGCCAACGTCCGATAACGGATATGGCACAAGAAGAAGAAGCTAACATTAAGTAGACCCTTTGAAGGGCAGAACATAAAAGAATGGTAAACTATTTTTCCTCCTGTTGCTCAGCCCTTGTCTATTGGATTCCTTGAGATACAAGCTGGAGTTATTTGCTTTACTTCTGCTCTCTGGCCCTAGCTATCTCTGAGGGTTGTGTCTTATCTTTACATGTTGTGGCTGGATTTGCAAAGAGGCTAACAGAACTAGTGAAGAAACACCATCAATCTAGGATAGTTTGGGTGCTACCCACCGTCACTTATTTGTGCTTTTTCGGGATGAGAGTCCTAGACCGGTGTGAGCAGCAGACTCTGTTTTTGTTATTCTTCTCGACCTCAGGAAGAGCGAAGACAAATATGCTGAAGTGCCAAGAAAGTAAATCCTGGTTTAATCCCCTCTCTTCTTCTAACCTTGCAGTATATCAAACTCCTTTCCTCGGTCCTTGGGGGATGACACCGGCATGACTGTGCAATTCCAGCTGTCTGCTGAAGAGCTCCATGAAAGCTCTTCTAAGGAGGAAGAATCAAAAAAAGGCTCTCTTAGTCATCTCTGGGGGAAGAAGACTCAGCTGTTGATGACAAAATGTGCTTAGTCAAAAAAAAAAAAACCAAAAAAAAAAAACCCACACTCCTCTGTGACACTTCAAAAGTTCTCCCAGCTGCCAGCAGAATCATCTCACCCATCATCCCCTCCTTCCCACTCTTAGATTTTGTTCATGTGACAGAAAGGTCTGCTGTACCAGGGATGGGGTGTGTGTGTGGGGGGGAGAAGCAGGCTGAATCAGCTTTGCTGAGGTTGTCAAGCAAGGTGAAGGCAGCTGAGCAGGGAGAAAGTCGAAGGGTGATGAAGCAAAGACGTCGTGTGTAAGCCTTGCATTGTGGGAGGGGTGGGAGGTGGTTCTGAAGACAAGCCTGTCAATCAGGCTAGGAAGGAGGGGGCCGGCTCTCGGCTTGTACACCTACTGGGTTGTTGTTTTTTTAAATTTTCCTTAGAAGTGCTAATTGGCAGTGATGACTCTACCGAGGGAAGGCTATCACACAAGCAATGCTGATTAAGAGTTTGTAGGCTTCTTGGATCAACTCATCGGAGGGAAGTCAAGAAGAGGTTTCAGCTGTGAGAAAACCAAGTGGGTACCAAGAAAAGTTTGCTCCCCCCCCAAAAAAAAGTTTGTCATTTTGTGCTTCAGTGCAAACAGGCAAAACACAGTGGGCCAAAAGCAGAACTTTGTGGCTGTGTCCTACATAGTGTGGCCAAGGGTCGGACACCACTGAATGGCTGATGATGACAACAACATGTTCTCCATAATGTTATGCTATAGGTAGGGGTGAGGAACCTGTAACTGAGCAGGTGTTGAGTTGCAGTCCCTCTGAGATACAACCATTAGCCATGTTGGTTGAAGCTCATGGGCTGTGGACCACAAGGGATTGCTACTCCTGCAGTCATTTGTGCCAGAAGGGGAAGCAGCCGTAAGTGTGAAAAACAGTCATAAGTTACTTTTTTCAGCATCATTGTAACTTTGAATGGTCAGTAAATGAATTGTTGTAGGTAAAGGTCTAATGGAGTAAATTATAGGCAGAGAGGCAGTTGTCAGACTGTTCTTTATTGGAAGTTTTTCAGGAAACCTCCTGAATGGATGGATGTGTCTTCTGCACTGAGAGCAAGGGAGGCCACCTGATAACACCCAAACATTTTTTATATCCTTCCAACCATAGTCATGGGCTATGTAGATGATGGGAGTCATAATTCCCATCTTCTGTCCACCAGAGATTAGAGCAGGGGTCTTCAAACGTGGCCCTTTTATGACTTGTGGACTTCAATTCCCAGAATTCCTCAGCCAGCATGCCTGGCTGAGGAATTTTGGGAGTTGAAGTCTACAAGTCATAAAAGGGCCAAGTTTGAAGACCCCTGGATTAGAGCAATGTTTCTCAACTCAGCAATGTAGAAATGTATGAACTTCAACAGGTATGGGCTGGGAAATTCTGAGAGTTAATGTTCATGGCTCCTAAGTTGAGAAGCATGGACTAGAGCATGGGTATCCGACCTTTTGGCTTGCCTGGGCCGCCCTGAGTGAAGAGGAATTGTCTTGGGCCGCATATAAAATATATAGTCAATGTGTATAAACAATGCTAAAAATCACATAATAATGTTAAAAAAATATGATCTTGTAGAGCCACAATACCAGTTGCATGTGGCCCATGGGCTGTAGGTAACCCCACCTAGATTAAAATATATTTAAGGTCCCTGTCATCTATGATCCCATAGATACATCTTTAGCATCAACAGCCAGGATCCTGGTCAATATCTGTAGCAAATCTAGGCTATGATGTCATTTCAAGAGAAGTTGAGGGTCTTCTCTGGTTCGCCATGGAACTGCTCACCCACAATGAACATTTTTAAAGGTTGGAATGGAGTCTTTTCCACCCTGAAAGGAAGAATGCCTCTGACTGCCCTACAAAGCCCTCCATGCAGGGGAGGCTTTTTAATTGTGAAACTAAGGATGACTGTCATGTAGGTATTATTTATATTCAGTCCCATTAATCGGCTCAGACACCACACGAGGACCCCATTGTTCAGCTGAAAGCACTGGAAGCTGTTTTCTGTCCAATTAGCCAACCCAAACCATAGGATAGATTAAAATGAACAGATGGAATTCCAGCACAATAAACCTTCTCTGGAAAGAAGGAGACGGTTCTCCCTGGGAGGTATGTGGGGGAAAGAATTTTTCCCAGTCTTCTCTCTCTCTCTCTCTCTCTCTCTCTCTCTCTCTCTCTCTCTCTCTCTCTTTCCAGCTATCTTTCCCACAATTCCAGCTATCTTTCCCACAAATCTGAGGCACTGCAGGGAAGGGAAAGAGATGACCTCCCTCCCTCCCAATTTGGGAAATAATTCCAGACAATGAGCTGTTTGTAAATACCAAGTTGGAAAACATCTGAACAAGAGTTCAAGAAGAGATGCTTCCTTACCTCCATAATTCAGCTTCAGAGGAATTCAGTGAAGAGTTTCAAGGCAGTTGAGTACCAAGATACCACTGTATCCTGTTTTCAGACAGGTAGGAATACGATAGGATGGGATAGGATAGGACAGGACAGGACTGGGATGGAATAGAATAGAGTAGAGTAGAGTAGAGTAGAGTAGAGTAGAGTAGAGTAGAGTAGAGTAGAGTAGAGTAGAGTAGAGTAGAGTAGAGTAAATAGAATAGAATAGAATAGAATAGAATAGAATAGAATAGAAAGGGACCTTGGAGATCTTCTAGTCCAGCCCCCTGCTCAAGCAGGAGAACCTATATCATCTCAAACAGGTGGTTGTCTAGTAGTTAGACATTGCCAATTTCATCAGCCAAGTTCCTGGGCGAGAACGTCTTCAATGATAACCTTTCATTTGAAAGATGCATTTTGAGTAAATGTAACTGCCGTTGAGAATCCAAAGCAGGGCAGTTTTGAAAATTCTCATAGGCAGCTTCTCTCAAGATGGAGGGTCTCTTTGAGTTGTGCACTTCTCATCGTAGGCTATTGCATATTCATGGCACACTGTGTATCTGTTCTGAATGGGGCAAGGTATAGCCAGGATCTCTTCTTCTTTTTTTTTTTGAAAGCAGGAATCTTTCAAGGAAAGGATTCATTTTTAAGTTGCCCATATCACTGGGGGAGATGTGTCATCTGGCTTTCTTGTTAGTACCACTTTATAATGCCTTGGTAAGACCATACTTGGAATATTGCACCCGGTTTTGGTTGCCACAATATAAACAAAATGTTGAGACTCTGGAAAGAGTGCAGAGAAGAATAACAAAGATGATTAGAGGCTAAAACATATGAAAAATGGTTGCAGGAATTGGGTATGTGTTTAATGAAACGAAGGACTGGGGTGACATGATAGCAGTGTTCCAATATCTCAGGGGCTGCCACAAAGAAGAGGGAGGTCAAGCTGTTCTCCAAAGCACCTGAAAGCAGGACAAGAAGCAATGGATGGAAACTAATCAGGGAGAGAAGCAACTTAGAACTAAAGAAAAATTCCCTGATAGTTGGAATCAGTGTAATGATTGGCCTCCAAAAGTTGAGGGTGCTCCAACACTGGAGGCTTTTAAGAAGAGATTAGACAACCATTTGTCTGAACTGCTATAAGCTTTCATGTTTGAGGAAGGGCTGGACTAGAAGACCTCCAAGGTCCCTTCCAACTGTGTTATTCTAAAAGTTGAAATCCTGCCTTCGCACCCTGGCAATGACTAGCTTCACCGCTAAGCTACAGTTTGTCCACCTAGTCATCCTTTGTTGATTAAACCATTATCCATGCTAAACTATACAGTGGCTTGTTTGAAGTTAACCAAGCATGCAAGGTCAACTTAGCCTTCCTATTGCAACAGGAGAGGAGAAAGCTAAGGGAGAAAGTCTCATACACAGACACGGAGGCTAGCACTGAACAGTGAATGCTCTCTCTAAAGTCACGTTAGGTTTCTCCAGAATGCATGAAAAGCAGTCACAGGCCATCAGCTTTCAGGGCAAGCAGGAATGTACGCATTAGCGTATGCTTTGCATCCATCTCCATGCAGAGGGGGCTCAGCTGCTTGTCGCAGGCCGTCTCTTTTATGAGAGAAGGTTCCCAAGGCAATTGAAGACGCTGGGAGAGAAGAGAGACTGTAAAGTGCAGCTGCAGTCAGACAACTAGAAGATGGAAGTCACTCATTTTCTGAATTCAGAACATTCACACAAGGGCTTGGTCATGTAAACCAGGGGTCCCCAGCCCCCGGGCCCTGCACTGGTACCGGTCCGTGGCCTGTTAGGAACCGGGCAACACAGCTGGAGGTGAGAAGCAGGTGAGCGAAATTGCACATGTGTGGGATCAAGGTTGCCCGCTCCTCCCCAGTCCGTGAAAAAAAAAAGGAAGTATTTCACAAAACCGGTCCCTGGTGCCAAAAAGGTTGGGGACCCCTGACATAAACCACAAAATCCAACCTAGGTTAACATTAACTATATGAATCCGCTTAGTTTTTCCCTGAGGTGCTGAAGGTATGTTGTGTGAACCCAGTCTGTATGTATCCTCTCTTGAGCTGGTACTTCTAATTCCTTCAGTGATCATGTACAAAAGCAATGCAGGTAGTCCTTGACTGACCACCGGTCACTTAATGTCTGTTCAAAGTTACAACGGACCTCTCCAGAGCTACTTACAACCTCTTTTGGGAATTACGATGGCGGCACACCTCCCTGTGTTAAGGTGATCATATTTTGGTCACTTAGCAACCAGCACACCTTTATGGCTGCTTGCAGTGTCTCATGGCCACATAATCACAATTTGCCACATTTTTTCTTGCTGGTTTATAGCCTTGACCTCCAGTTTCTGGCAAAAATAAAAAAAAAATCCATTGGGGAACCTAGATACAATTAGTGACTGCTACATTCACTTATCAACCATTGTAAAAATAATAATAGATTCCAGGCTCGTTTATGGTCATAAGTCAAGGACTTTCCAGTAGCACCCCTCTGACTTATAGGTAGAAAAGTAAAGTTTTTTTCTCTTCTTTCTCATAGCATGCCTCATGCTGCCTCAGATCAGGAGAAATTTCCTGAAAGTGAGAACAATTAACCAGTGGAATGAGTTACCTCCAGAAGTTGTGGGGGCTCCAGCACTGGAGGGTTTTAAGAAGAGATGGGACTGCCATTTGTCTGAAACAGAGTAGTCTCCTTCTTGAGCAGGGGGTTGGACTAGAAGACCTCCAAGATCCCTTCTAACTCTGTGATTCTGTTTTTTTTTTTCATGATCTGGGGAGGTTGGTTGGGTCCCATAGCTGGTTTATTCTTTCATCCCCTTCATCTCCTCCTCTTTGTTTTCACTAAACAAATCCTTGTAGGATTCCCATTCATTTCAATCTGCTTTCTGCTCGAAAGGCTCTTGCTGGATGATGCCCAGTATTTTTCTGCCAAAATGTTGTCACATATTTCTTTTCTCCTCTCTCTCTAGCTCTCTCTCTCTCTCTCTTCCCCCCCCTCTCTCTCTGGTAGGGAGAATACAGTAATTGCAAACTGCTCTCTTCCGCTTTAGGACAGCTTCCGTTTCCTAGTCTTGAAGTGTGAGAGACAAATTAACTTGGGTTATAAAAACATCTTAAAAACAACACATTTTGTTTTGTAATATTCATAATCCTCGGTGCCAAAAACCCATTTTTGTTGTCGCTGCGGAATACATTTATAGCCTACTAAAGATAGAGAATTCTGTCGCAGCTTATATGCTGCGTGCAACAGGACACTGTTTTTTGTTTTTTTTTTCCTAACCCAAGACTCCCAAGCTGCTGTCTAAACCTGCTTGACTTTAAGTCAACACAAGAAGCAGAGCTACAACTAACGGGCAGAAATGGGCATCATGGGTGGAGCCACAACTAGTAAAGCCATAGAAGAAATTGGCATAGGGATCTTGGGGCAAACCATGGCACGGTGAAGAGCAAGGGGCCGTGTCAATCTATAAAAGAGAATATTTGAGGTTCAGGGGTTGAGCTTGATGCTCTCTGAGCTTGGTGGTCCATGGAGATTCTCAAACATCCAGGTCAAAAGGCAAACAACCAAGCTCAGAGAACACCAAGGACCCTACAGTCGTTGTCGTCATCCTCCTCCTTTTTGTCCTCCTCCTCCTCCTCCTCCTCCTCCTCCTCCTCCTCCTCCTCCTCCTCCTCCTCCTCCTCCTCCTCCTCCTCCTCCTCCTCCTCCTCCTCCTCCTCCTCCTCCTCCTCCTCCTACTCTTCCTCCTTCTCATCTTCCTCCTCATCCTCATCCTCCTCCAGGTCCTTCTCATCTTCCTCCTCGTCCTCATCCTCCTCCTCTTCCTGGTCCTCGTCCTCCCCTCAACCCTCCTCCTCCTCACTCCCTTCTAACACTGATGAGGTTACTTAGTTGGGTAATGAGATGTCTGCAAGAAAACAACAAAGGTTCAGAATCACGTGATCCCTTTTTGCGACCTTCTGACAAACAAAGTCAATCGGGAAGCCCGATTCCCTTAACAACCCATGTTACTAACTTAACAACTGCAGCAAGAAAGGTCGTAAAAAGCGGCAAAACCCACGTAACAACAATTTTGGGCTTAATTATGGCCGTAACTCGGGGACTACCTCTTTTAATGAATGTAATGAATTTAGTGCAGTTGCCATGCAATTTCATTAAAATTCATTTCCGCCCTCCTTTTTTTGTTGTTGTTGTTGTTCCACCTGCTTTTAAGGGTATTCTCCCCACCACTACCACAACCCTCCCTAAGATCACATGTAGCTTCGGTCTGGAAGCAAACTGCGCAGATCAGGATGGTGTTTCCTTTTAATGTTGCTCAGAATCACTGCAAAAGAAGTCCTTCTTTCCTTCTTTCCGTTTTTTTTTCCCTTGGGGTGGGGTGGGGGAAGGAACTGAGAGAGATTAAACTATATTTGGCTTTGCCTTCAGAGAAAAGGATTTGAAAAATAAAAAAGAGAGCCAAGAAAATAGCTTTTTAGTTAACGGTGAATTAGATAATTGGGAAAAGGGAGCTCACCTGGCGAACTGGAGGCAAATGGGTTTTGTGTGTGGCCAATTAAATGAGAGGCTGGAGCAGAGCTGTTTCTATTTTGGCCACAGAACACAATCCCTCCAGCAAAAGGCTCTCCGTCCTCCCTAGAAGTTACCCCGTTCTTAGAAAGGCCTGTTATGCAGGTCACGGAAAAGCAGGGAGGAAAGAAACCCCCGCTTCAAAAATGAAAGCCTAGGGCGCCTGGCGAGGCAAAACTTGCTCGAATCCCATTAATACTACGATTATTAATTTGGGCCTTTATTCCCTTAATAATAGCAAACATCAGGATGTCAGTCTTTGGGAGATGTAGCTCTTATTGCCTGGCACTCTCCTCGTGGCGTTTCAAAGGCAGAGGGCAGAAAACCCTCAGGGCTTGAGGAATATTTCATCTGGGGAAAAATAAATGAAGGGCAGGGGAAGGATTCTTTCCTAGGATCCTGTAGAGCAGAGGGCCCCAACCCCTGGGCTGTGGACCAGCAACCAGGCCGTGCAAACACATGAAGCCCCCGTTCATGGGATGCAGGCAGCATGCAAAACCAGGCTCCCTCTGATCCATGGAAAAACCTCACTCCACGGTCCCTGGTGCCCAAAAGGTTAGGGGCACCTGCTGTAGAACTGCCTTTTTTTAAAATGTTCTGTAGAATAAGGTGATTGCATTCTGAAAGCAGGCTAACATGGCAATATTTTTTTCCCCAAAGCTGCCAACATGCTGCCTTGTTTCTAGAACCCAGTTCTTGCATTCATTCTCCCTTTTCAGCTCCCAGTTCAGCAGACTCCACCTTCTCCATCACAGATTGTCCTGGTGGAAGTTGGACTAGAAGATAGAAGACCCCCAAGGTCCCTTCCAATTCTGTGGTTTATTTTCTGGAATGCTGCCAGATAAGAAGACCACTCGGACGTTATCCTGGTTCCTCAAGGTTTGGGGAGTGGAGTGTAATGGTTCCTCACTCATGTCTCTATCCAAAGAATGGAGCTGGGATTTCAAAGGTAAATTCCAATAAAGATGAGATCATGAAAATGAGATTAAATATAACATCAAAAATGCTAATAGGATTTAGAGGCTTGGTAATCAAGGCTGAGGATTATGAAGATCATCAGAGTAAATCCCTAACACTGAACCACGTTTCCGGGATAACTGTATGTGTGTATATCGGGAGAGGGGGTGGATGTAGGGAAGGACTTTGTGTTGAGGATCGGTTGCGTGGCTTCACGAATCCAAACATTATCCGTCTGTGAAGGAAAGACATTTCAATATTGGATGTGGTGACTTCCAGCTTTGTGTGTGGGAGGATTGTTCTGATAATGCATTTGTCAGTTAACGTAGAATTTCCCTTGAGTAAAATTTCACTCTGGGTGGTTACATGGACATGTCTGGGTAGTTTTCATAGCAACAGGAGAAAAGTAATTTGCCACTGTCTACTTTGAAGAATTGTTTTAACCTCTCAGTGAAGTCTCTATAACAATCTTGGATCTCCTGGTAGTCTTTCCATTCAACCAGGTCTGACCCGCTTAGCGTTCTTAATGCATCCCTAGTTTGATAAACACCAGGACTTGCTGTTGGCAGTTACATTTTCTTAATCTGTAAAAGGAACACAAAAAACAGGCAGAGGGTTATAGATTCTGATCTTCTGGTGTGTTCTATACAAATGCCAGCCTTTCCAGGTAGGTAGATCAGGCAGGAAACAGGACCAAACGAGCTATTTCTATTTTATTGTAAGGCTACATTAACAGAATCTTGCAAGTCTGAAAGTACAAATCTTCCACTGTTTCCTTCACAGCCTGAGAAGCGATGGAGGACACCTTCTGTGTCTCTTTCTCCACCCATTGTGCAGCTTTGGACTAGGCCATCTCTTATCTGATTATTCCCTAGGCAGCATTTTTTTCACTCTCAAAGCCTTTCTCTCACACACGGTAGAATAATATGTTTCTTGGGGGGGGGGAGGTAAGGTGCCTTCCCAGTGAATGCCCAAGTCCAGTGACTCACATTCTATCATTGTTCCTTCCTTAATCTATAAGGCTGATTTCATATAAGATGCTAGACCAGAGTAAAATGGGGTTGGGAATTTTCTAAACCTAGTCACTAAATCAAGTCAAATCCTTGAGTGGTAGTTCAATGAAACCTGATTAATACTGTCTGCACTCCAGATTAATTGTAGAAGTACAAACCATGTCCAGCTTTTCCTTTCTCCCTCTCTACCTATGCTTAATTTGGGACATTTAAACTGAATCTTACAAATTGGGCCTACTGGGACTTTTTAAACACAGCACCCAAGATTTCCCTCTTGTGCACCAGCAGCTGTTATTAGCATTGTGGGAAGCATCGTGGACTTTTGCATGCAGTAGAAGAATGGCTGGCTGGAGAATTCTGGGAGCTGAAGTCCCCACACCTTAAAGTTGCCAAGGTTCAGATACCCTGTTCTAAACATAGCTGTTGCCTTCAAATAGGTTAGAGGATCTCGTTAAGAAGGGAATCCCATCCATTTCTGTGTGTGAATGTCTTGCTTTGAAAATTCAGCCACTTTCTTCTTTCTCTTTGGCATCACATGTCATAGTCCTAGGCTGCATTAACAGAGGGATAAAATCAAAATCATGTAAAGTGTTAGTACCACTTTATAAGGCTTTGGTAAGACCATATTTGGAATATTGCATCCAGTTTTGATTGGCACAATATAAAAAAAGATGTTGAGACTTTAGAAAGGGTGCAGAGAAAAGCAACAAAGATGATTAGGGAACTGGAGGCTAAAGTATATAAAGAACAGTTACAGTAATTGATTTAGTTTAACAAAAAGAGGGATTGGGGTGACATGATAGCAGTGTTCCAATATCTCAGGGGCTGCCACAAAGAAGAGAGAGTCGAGCTATTCTCCAAAGCTCCTGAAGGCAGGACAAGAAGCAACGGATGGAAACTAATCAAAGAGAGAAGCAACCTAGAACTAAGGAGAAACTTCCTGACAGTGGGAACAATTAATCAGTGGAATGACTTACCTCCAGAAGTTGTGGATGCTCCAACACTGGAAGTTTTTAAGAAGAATTGGACAGCCATTTGTCTGAAATGGTATAGAGTCTCCTGCTTGGGTTGGACTAGAAGACCTCCAAGGTCCCTTCCAACTGTGTTATTCTGTTAAACATGGTTATTAAAAAGCATGTTTGCCTAAGGATGCCCCAAACAGGATCTTGCATGGACAGTTGTTGTTGCTAGTTGCGAAGTCATGTCTGACCCATCACAACCCCATGGACAATGTTCCTCCAGGCCTTCCTGTCCTCTACCATCTTCTGGAGTCCATTTAAGCTCACGCCTCCTGCTTCAGTGACTCCATCCAGCCACCTCATTCTCTGTCGTCCCCTTCTTCTATTGCCCTCAATCTTTCCCAGCATCAGGCTCTTCTCCAGTGAGTCCTTCCTTCTCATTAAGTGGCCATAGTACTTGAGTTTTAACTTCAGCATCTGGCCTTCTAAAGAGCAGTCAAGGTTGATCTCCTCTAGGACTGACTGGTTCATAGTTCCCTTGAAAGTTTGGGACCTGCACTCCGCCACATCTCCTCCCCAAATTCAATCCTACACCAGCTCTGATCCTAAGCCCATGTGGAGTTTTCTCTCCAGAGAATCTCCTTCCAGGTAAGATAGCCACTGCAACAGTTCTCCGATTACGAAGAGTTTGCTGTAATTGTGTTGTAATCTCCTAAAAGGGGGATGGGGTGGTGTGAACTCCATTGGTTCAGTGCAATAAGCTGGGGGGGGAAGCGGGGGGGGGGGGAAAGGAAGAACAGGCATCTCTTTCTCAGTTTTCTTGAGCTTTCTCTTTGCAAAGAGCAGAATAATTACATTTTCTCATCTTTGGCCTCCCCTCCTCCCTTCTCCTTTTCTGCCTTCTTCTTCCCATTTGGCTGGTGATTACATTATACTGCCTGGCTATTTTATTAGCTTTGGCAGAGAAAGATGTGCATCCCTGTGTATCAGTCTTCTGTGAAAAAGGGATGGAGAAAGAGGAACAAGAAAGCAAGAGGTTATGCCAACACAGAGATACTGCTTCTTCTTTTTCCCTCCCTCCAACAGCTGGGCTCTCTAAATCCAGTCCCCTGTCCCTATTCCTAGCTCAATAATCTTAACCACTGATTCCCTCAAGGGAGAGGCGCTTCTCTGACATCTGTGGGTCAAATTGTTTGCTTGGGGGAGATGGAAGTGTGTCACACTGGTTCTCGCTTTGGAATCTGGAATCTTGATCCCAACTGGAGGTGTGGTTCTTGGTCTCACCTGGATAAGGGATCCCTTTGAAGCTTAGAACCATACTTTTCCTGTTGGACAATGAAAGCAATTTGATTTCCTCGAATCAACTGGATTTTCTGCCTTGTAAGTCTTGAGGGAGCCTCTAGGACAGGGGTCCCCGGTCCCTGGTGTTTGGACCGGCACCAGCCTGCAGCATGTCAGAAACCGGTCCACGCAAACAAGCAAAGCGGTCAGTCTTTAGGAGATGCAGCTCTAATGTCTGGCATGCTCCTCGTGCTGTTTCAAAGGCAGAGGGCAGAAAACCCTCAGGGCTTGAGGAACATTTCATCTGGAAAATAAATGAAGGGAATGGAAAGGTTCTTTCCTAGGATTCTGTAGGGCAGGGGCCCCCCAACCCCCGGTCTGTGGACTGGCACCGGTCTGCAGTGTGCCAAAAAACAGACCGCGCAAACAAGCGAAGTTCCATCCGCGGGATGCAGGCAGCACACAAACCCACATCCCTTCCGGTCCACGGAAGAACCCCTCTCCATGGAAACGGTCCCTGGTGCCTAAAAGATTGGGGGCCACTGCTCTAGGAGAAGTTTGAGAGCAGGTTAGGGGGTTGATCTTCACCTGTGTTACAACATGTCTAACCTTCTTGGCAGCACACCTTAACAGCTGCCTTTGCAAAACATGCTATGATTCAGAAGCAATAACAAACTGGGTTAAGAGGTCACACAGTCCAGCCTCTTGAGTTGCTTTTATGCTTCAGGGTTGCGTGCGATCCACAAACTAAGTTGTCAAAGGTCTGGGTCTAGGTTGAGTGTTAGGGATTCATGAAGGGAAACGGATGGGGCGAATCTCAAAACCAATGTCAATTTTGGCTTAGAAATAAGCCCAGTATTTCTAATTTTTTGGGAAACTAGGGGAGGTTGCTTCGCTACTGTTAGCTCGTTCTGTTGGTTAAAAAGATGCTAGCAAAATGTAATTGCCCTATAATGAGACAGCAACTGCTGTGAATAGACTTTCCCAAATGCAAGCTTTAATTATGATGTATATGAAATGGACATTCATGTTCAGTAGAATGTAAAGGACCATCTGAATTGCATGCTTATATACAGGATGGAGAAGGTGAGATCCGGTCCTGAAGAATAGCAATTCCAGTAATTTTTACAAGCCAGGTTTCTAAAAATAGGTCCCAAGAGAAAGCAATCATAGTCTGGGAGAGGGAAGATGGCTGCTAAGCTCACAGTCTCTGGGTTTCTTTTCTGTGAGCTGATTTCAGTCTGAAAAGCATCAGTGTTTGAAGAACGCCACCCCAGCCATCTCTTCTCTCCCTCCCCCAGTGTCCAGCCTCAGCAGATGCCAGCTCTCCCTATCAAACTCTCTCTTAATCACCACTGCATTGCCCAGTTTGTTATAGTAACTGCCTTCCACTTAAGCAGTGATCCTCATGATTAGGGATTATTAATGCTTAATTCAAAGCTGGAGGAAACATTTTCATTATTAAGTGGGATTGTTGATTCAATAGGTCTCTCGCTATGAAAGGAGAAGAGCTTTTTGCTGAGAGATAGATATAGATATAGAGATAGAGATAGAGAGATAGAGATAGAGAGATAGATAGAGATGGAGATGGAGAGTTAGAGAGATAGAGATAGAGATAGGGATAGGGATAGGGATAAAGATAGAGATAAAGATAGAGATAGAGATGGAAGGTAATTGACCTTGTGGTCACACACCTTCCATCGATGGTTAGAAGAAAACAGCAGTCAAGTGTTGAATGTTGTTATTGGATTCTATCAGTTTATATAGTTTTTCATTGATAATGTGTCATCAAGTTAGTGCTGATTGTTGGGAATCAGAATGACATATTTTCTCCATGATGACTTTCCCCAACCTGGTCCTTCCACCTTTCCAATGGTGCATCCATCACCGCTGACCTTGAATACATCCATTTTCCTACTGGTTGTCTTCTTCTGCTGCTATCTTTCCATCTTCCATCTTTCCCAGTGCTAGAGCTTCTTCCAGAGAGCTGGGTCTTCACAAAACATGTCCAAAGTAGGATCATTTGAGCTTGGTTGTTTGTGTCTTGAGGGAGAACTTTCAACTGATTTATTCAATGATGCATCAGTTTGTTTCCTTGTCTCTTCATGTTACGAGGAGTCTTCTCCAGCACCAAAGTTCAAAAGAGTCAATACGCTTCCTATCTTCCTTTTTTTCTTTTGCTTCATGAGAACATTACTATTTATTTATAGATTTATATGTCACCTTTATTTTTACAACTCAAGGTGGCACACATNCTGTGAGGTCAACCTATTCTCCAAAGCATCTGAAGGCAGGACAAGAAGCAATAGATGGAAACTAATCAGGGAGAGAACTAACCTAAAACTAAGGAGAGATTTCCTGAAAGCGAGAACAATTAATCAGTGGAACAGCTTGCCTCCAGAAGTTATGGGTGCTCCATCAATGGAGGTTTTCAAGAAAAGACTGGAGAACCATTTTTCTGGAATGGACTCTAGGGCCTCCTGCTTGAACAGGGGACTGGACTAGATAGAAGACCTCCAAAGTCCCTTCCAACTCTGTTATTCTGTTCGGTTCAATTGGGTTGAGATGGAGAGATGGGAGCACTAGAACTCCCAGTGTCCTGGTTTCTAGTTTGACATCTTAACCAAGAGAGCAACGTTCCCTTCTGAAATCTGAATATCCAGCTAGGAGACTAACAGCTGGTTTGAAGACCAGTGTTGCAAGCAACATCCCTGTTTTATTAAAAAAAAAGTTCCTCTATGTTTTCCTTTTCTCTCCTTTTACCATCCTAATTGCCAATTCCCCTCTCCCCCTCTCTTTCCCTACGCTCTCCTGAAAGTTGATTGTGCATTGTACGAAGAAGCAATGTGCGCGGCATTTATTTCTCAGCTGCCTGGATTTGATTTCTTTTTTCTTTTTTTTTCTTTTTGTCACCACAGCCAGAGAACCTGTCCAAATGCAGAACGACGAACAGATGGCAATGGATTAGTTCCCAGAGGGTCATCTCTGCTTTGTAGATATTATCCAGCCTTGATATGCAGCCTTGCTATTTCTCAGTGGCAAAATGAGGCAAAGCAGAGAGTTGGGGTCCAAGCTTCCTCAGCGGCATAGAGGACCTTTCTGAAATTCATTGAGGCTTGCCCACTGAAGCAGCACAAAATAGTCCTTTATATGTGTGGAGCATGATGGCTCAGTGGTTAAAGACGCTGAGCTTGTCAGCTGGAAAGCTGACAGCCTGGGTTTGAGACCCATTGGGAGCATCCTTGGTGCCCTCTGAGCTTGATTGCTTTCTTGCAGACGTTTCATTACCCAACTAGGTAACATCATCAGTTCTAGTAAGTTTGGGTATTGCTCCCTGTTTATCCAGATAGTCTTCGTTGAACGACAGTCATTTAGTGACCAAAGTTAAGATGACACTCCCTGCATGAGGGAGACTAATAATGGGTCCTCAATCCTTGTAGCTATGGCAGTGTCCCCGCAGTCACCATTTGTGATCTTCACCACCAGTCTCCGACATGCAAAGTTTCCTCCTTGGTGGGTTGACTGATTATAGTCTTCTAAACTGATTCGTCTGGAGCAGATCCCTGCGTACGTAGATGTGGAGGGGGTTGTAATTATTTTTGTTGTTGTTTCTTTCCTAGAGTTTTTCATCCTTTCTTTTGAGCGGTGTGCAAATGTGACAAATTGTCACTGTCAACTATCCTGCAAACGCCAAGACGGTATTGCGATCCGGCTGCTTAAAGATGCTCTTGCAGAAGGAACTCACCCAAGACAGGGAAAGAGGCGCCTGCTTTCCATCCGATTATTTCCTTGGACTGCCTCTAATGATCATATCGGTTACAAACAGTGGGGTGAATGGATGTTTTCATTTGCTTGAGCAAGGAAATCTCTCCGTTGCCGGCGTATTTCAGCAGAGGCGTTTCTGCTCCTGTTCTGAAAAAAACACCACGAAGTCCTGAAGTTGAATTCATGGTGGAAGAGCTTGCCTCTGGAAGTTGTAGGTGGTTCATCACTGGAGATTTTGAAGAAGAGCCTGGACAGCCATTTGCCTGGAAAGGTATAGGGCAGCGGTGTCCAATCTTGGCAACTTTAAAACGCTGGCTTGGGAATTCTGGGAGTTGAAATCAATTCATAAATCTTAACGTTGCCAAGGTTGGACACCTGCTGGTATAGGGTCTCCTGATATGGGCAGGGGGGTTGGACTAGAAGACCTCCAAGGCTTTTTCAACCCTATTATTCTATGTTCTATGATTCTTATTCTCCCTGCCTTTTTCTACATAGCATCCAGACCATCTTTCAACTTATTATTTCAATTTCCAACAGGGAGATATCCGTATGCTTTTTGGAATCTTAGAAGGTGGTTTTAAAATGCCCTTCCCTCATCACCTGCTTTTAAGAAGTCTCTTTCTTTAGTATGTGGCATTCAGATGGTTAATTTGGCTTGAGATAGGACTGTTATACAAACCCAGGTTATCATCGTTATATATTTCAGGGATAAGCCAGTTGTGGCATCCGAATGTTGAGAAAAACCCAACATTGCTAGGAAGCATGAGGGATGGTGGATGATGGAAGTTCAGCAACATCCGGAAGGCCCAGATGTTATTGCAAGCCAGGATGAAATCACGGCTTAGTACAATGTGTGAACCTATCCTCATTTAGTAGAGTTGATAATAGGATATTATTGGCAATCCTAGAAAGTTAGGAGATGAGAACAAAGTGGGTGTCTGGATGGCTTTAGCAAATTAATGGGAAATAAATACAGAGATGCCCCCAGTGATCAACCGCTTCTGAGCTTGTTTTCAAGTCTAGGTGTAGCTACAATTCTCCTACACTTTCCCTGGGCATAACTCCAAATGCTGATTGTTGCCACCTCGGGAACAAGTGCCACATCTCCACCAACTTTCACACTGAAGCATCTTGCCAACAGCTTCCAGATGTCTACAGAAGTAGGTGTAGAAATATGCTCACATCTCCTTCTGCTGGAGCTGCAAGTGAGGCTTCCTAGATCAGAAAAAATGCCTCTTAACAAAGCTAGGAGAAGCCTGTAGATTGGTTCTAAGGATCTAGCGGGATCAGTGGGTCAGACAGCCCCCTTGACTTCTCTGAGAAGAGGCCGGTCATCCTACTAGAAGGGTGAGATTTTTGTAGCTTTGTTTTTCCAAGCAAAAGATCAAGTGCTAAGCTTGTCGCTGGCCTGAAGTACATCTTGCTTTCTCCTAGACCCAAGCCATTATAAGAACAAGCACATCCTTGTACAAAGTCAATTGGATGATTTGGAGGAGGATTTAAGTCTGGCAAGATCATATCTCATTGCAGGGCGGGGGGGAGGTGGAATATATCTCTGATGTAATAAATCAATAACTAGATCTTCCCCCCACAGCCTGAAGTAGTACAGTCCACAGACAAGCTTACTAGCTCTTCTGCTTGATGTGAGAATTCAGATCAAACCATCTGTCTCTAAAACCACGGACAACATTGGATGGGAAGTTTGCTTTGGGATTTATAAAATCTTGCCAGTTCCATGTTTGGGGTGTTTCAATGATACAACCCAATAATCCAAACTCAGGTTTAAAAGTTGAATTTTAACCCCAGGCAAGCAAAACCGAGCAAATTTGCATTGAAAGTTTTATTTTGCATAGTTTATTCCCTTTTTTACAGTGTTCTGCGAAGGGTTTGTCATGTTTTCATTAGGCGTGTAAAGGAAAAGGCTAGTGACAAAGCAAGGCTATATATTTCAGTGGTACCAGTCAGTGGTGAGGGATACAGCACTGGTGCTGTCATGCAGTGATTGAACATGACTTGTTCTCTTTAGAAATAGGAAAAACATAACATAAGTTTAATGCTAGGAGGTTGGCCACTGACCTATCAAGTGATATCTCTGGATAGTTACTGGGGGGAGGAACTGGAAGGTGAGATTTATTTGTTTATTTTTATACCACTTGTATTATTTTTATAAATAATTCGAGGTGGCGAACGTACCTAATACTATTTCCTCCTCTTATTTTTCCCACAACAACCATGTGAGGTGGGTTGGTTAGGCCGAGAGAGAGAAGGACTGGCCCAAAGTCACTCTGCCAGCATTCATGCAAAACTAGAATCACAATCTCTTGGTGATCGGCCTAAAATCACCCAGCTGACTTCCATGCCTAAAGCGGAACTAGAACTCACTGTCTCCTGGTGATCGCCGAAAATCACCCAGCTGACTTGCATGCTTGAAGCAGAACTAGAACTCAATGTCTCCTAGTGACTGGCCTAAAATCACCCAGCTGACTTCCATGCCTAAAGCGGAACTAGAACTCACTGTCTTCTGGTGATCGCCGAAAATCACCTAAGCTGGCTTTCATGCCGAAGGCAGGACTAGAACTCACCACCTCCTACTTTCTAGCTGGATGTCTTAACCATTAGACCAAATTGGCTCTACTGCTCTTAGATCTTTGTCTCCTTAGCCCACTCTAGTTGCAAAACTGTGGAAGACTTTCCATCTGACATAACCACACAGAGAGAGGAAGCCAGCCTCTGTAGGGTGTGCTGGAGATAGATCTATCTTATGCCTTTGACGTTAGCATCCAGAAAACAGCCCAGGTTATGGGTAGATGAAATATTTAATTAGAGAGTATCCATGTCCTAATATATTTTTAAAAAAAATTTCTGGATTGAAATGGTAATAAAACTTTGTAAGTTTTCTTGATCAGTTTAGAGGCTCTCAAAATTTTTCTGCTCACCTGTTGTACCTTTTCCCACCCTTTTCCTGTTGTTGTTTTTTTAACATTACAATCTCCGTTGTCTGTGATACAAACACACTGGAGCACCTAATAATGAATCTGTCTGAATTTCATCCCTAAGAGTTTCTACTAAATCTTTACATGGCATAAGCTTTGAAATCCTTGCAATCAAGACGTGAAATTATCTGGTTTCTCACACACATATTCACATTTTTAGTTGCAAAGAAACCAGGTCTTAAATAAATGGGGTTTGCGCTAAGTTATTGTTTAATTTCCCAGTTGACGGGTGAAAAACATCCATTGAAAAAGATTCAGAGGAATGGATGCATTCAGTTCTATTTTTAAATTGTTCGGAGAGTTTCCTAGTCCTTTTTCCTCTCTAAAGTGTCTCTGCTTCTGAACAGACTTTATTCATGGCCCAAACACTGAAATCTCTCTCGCCCTACATCAGCTGGACCTCAAAGAACATATATAGGACATGCGTGTATTATATATTGTATGTATGATTATTCAAACAAGCCCAGAGATTGAAGCTACGCATCACCCAAAGTTGTTGGCTTGCTTTTGGTCCATGGATTAGGTATTGTATGAGGGCAACTCTAGCTAAAGCATGGTTTATGGCTTAGGCCAGGGCTGGGGAACCTTGGCTCTTTTGTGACTTGTGGATTTGTGGACTTGAACTCCCAATTGATTTCTGAGCCATTGTGCCCTTCCCCCTTTTGCCTCTTTCCTACGAGTTACCGACAAGACGAGCGATGTGCACACAACCAGTAAAACACAGGAACTGCAGTTCACTTGTGAAGGTGCAGGCATGAATTCATCTTCCTGAAGTCTGGGTTAATGCGATCGATTGGGGAGGAGTGATGAATCAAGGTTAATTTGCTTGATGGGCTTTCTGCCACCACAAGTCCAGAGCAATTAGAAGGGCAACAGACGTTGCAAATGGAGCCCTTCTCCAAGACTCTGTCTGTATTCTGGGCTTATTAGTGAAGTCAAGAGCCAATGGTGGCATTATTAATTTGAGGAAATGGCCTTTTCTCTCCTTCCTGGTGTGTGTCGGCCGGTGGAGTCAGGATGGAATGCCGTTTTTGAGGATAACTGGTTTATGTCTCTGGTTGGTTTTGAAGTTATCTGCTCCTCACATTTCTGGGTTGTTGTTGTTTTTGCAACAATTTTATTTTACCGATTTATTGGTTACATTTATATAGCTACCTACCCATGATTCTGGGTGGCTTACAAAGTTGAAAATACAAAACAAACAAACAAACAAAAAATAACCTCTATGCAAACCTCCTTACTAACTCACTGAGTCCTGATGATTGGCCCCCAGAGTCACTCAGCTGGCTTTCATGCCTAATGTGGGACTAGAATTCACCGTCTCCTGGTTTTTAGGCCAGCACTTAACCACTACACCAAACTGGCTCATACATTACATGGCTTGGATTTGAAGGATTCAGCTAGAATTGTTTATAATTCTTTCTTATGGACAATATACAGGAAGCAAAAAGCTAACATCTGTTGAACACTTTCATCTCTCTCGCTTTCTTTCTCTCCATCCATCCATTCATATCTATCTGTCTGTCTACTACCTACCTACCTATCAATATCTATCTATATCATCCACTCATCTATCTTTCTATCATCTATCTATCTGTCTGTCTCCTTGACATTCCACTTTTCTTCCTAGAGCTCAAGATGATATACATCTGACTTACCCCTCATTTTTTTCATACAATAATGAAAGCTTTGAGACAGGCTGAGTTGAGAAATAGTGACCTGGGCAAAGGTCATTGAATGAACTCCATAGCTGAATGGGGACTTAATGGCCATCTCTCTAGAACCAGTCCAAAAACTTTACTATTATACCTCACTGATTTTTATATCAAGGTTTATGATATCAGCAATTGTTTTGAAGGTCAAGCCATTTGAAATCGCTCCTGTAATGTTTTAAAGCAATCGTTGTGAGCAAAGGATATCTTTCTATCCATCATCTTGGAGAAAGCCTGCACATCTATTGAAGTCTCACCTAGAGAAAAATTCTAAGCTGGTGCAAAATATTGGAGCTATTTTTCCAACCTATCCTTGAAATTTCTGCTAATGCTTTCTCTGGGTTCAAAATTCATAACGCTGAACGCTTCAAGCAAAATGAGAAGCGCTATGTTATCTCATGGCCAATGGTTGCTGTTGTGGTGATTTTTTTTTTTCCTGATGAAAGGAGAGAGTGAAGGAAAAGAGTTGGAAGAACGTAGATATTGGTAAGACTGAGAAGAAGAGGAATGATGCAGAAGGAAGGGATAAAGTAAACCATGGGTCCAGAGAGTAAGGGAGGAGGACAACAAGATAAAAAGAGGGGACTCTTCAGATATGAGCTAATGGGACAAAGTAGCCACTCATTTATGTTACACACTCCATTCATTTGCCATTGCTGAAAATGGCTAGTATACGAGAATCCATTGGCACAGTATACATCTGTCAGCATGATGGCTGTCACAACTTTGTCAGTGAAGGAAGTCTGCAATCTGGTACTTATCCCTCTTTTTTTAAAAAAAAAATATTATTGAAGATTTTTACATAAATAAAAGGTAAACATAAAATTAGAGAGTGAAATTGAGGAAAAAAAGATAAAAGATAAAAGAACAAGTAGAAAAGAGTGCAAGTAGAAGGAAAGAAAACTGCATGGGAAAGGGCAAAGGGCAAAGGAGAAAGGGCAAAGGGCAAAGAAATATAAAGAAGTCACTTCTGATCTTCTTTATAGCAGTAATAAACAAGTTCATTATCCAAAGTGATAAAGTTACAAAATACTTCTTGTCTTTCCACATTCACCCCTTTTTAATCAGTAAATCCATAAGTCACCAATTGATTTTTCCAGCAAAAAGTCCACAAAAGGTTTCCAGTCTTTTATAAAAGTACTTGTTTCTGATCAAACAAGTCAATTTTGCCATTTCTGCAAAAGTTCCACCATCTTCATGATCCCCTGGTATTTCCCTCTTCTTTTGAAAAAGTAGCCCCACCATGATAGTTGGACACCATATGCTTTGCTTTTCATGGAAGATTCCTGTATATGGAGCTGGGTCTTCTACTAGACTGGTGTTTCTCAACCTTGGCAAACTTTAAGATGGGTGGACTTCAACCCCCAAGACTGAAGAATGCTGAACTCAACAAGATTGAGACACATTGCACTAGACCAGGGGTGTCAAACTGCCAGCCCACGGGTCGGATGCATCATAGCAAAACCATGCTCACCCCATTGCCAGCAATGGAAAAAAAAGTTGCGATACATCGCGACACATTACGTGACGTTGCGAATTTGACACCCCTGCACTAGACTGTCCTCTATTGAAAGAGCTATTAGAAATTGATCTTCCATTTGTCTCACAGAACAGTTGAACAGCTGGATTATTATTATTTTTTTACCTCTGAGCAGCTACTACTGGACATCCCAAAGGTGCTTTGGGACAACCATGACTTGGATGACTGAGAATCTCCATAGACATCAACCCATTGGACAAGATGCCCTCTCTTTGCCTGCAGGGAGGAATGAGGCGTTTAGAGCATGAATTCAGACCTTTAGATTCTGCATATTTCCAGTGGCAATTGAAGTCCAACCTACTAAGAAGCTTTCACATTGGAAAGGCTAATGAAAAAAACTAGACAGAAGGAAAACCAAATATAGAGAAGGTTCCTGTACATCCCTTGGATAGCAAAGGTAAAGTAATGAACAAGCAAGTACTGGAGCATATAAAATCAGACACATCGCTGGAAGGCAGAATCACAACATTCCACCTTACTTATTTTGGCCCTGTCATGCAAGCAGACTTGCTTGAAAAAGGCAGTTATGCTCAGAACGGTCAGCGGTAAAAGAAAATGAGGCCACCCAAAAAAGTGAAGCTAGATAACATCAAAGCCAACCAGATCAGAAAACAACTGAAAGAAGCAGAAAAACATAATGACAAAGTTGGAGGGGACCTTGGAGGTCTTCTAATCATGCAAGAGACTCTACACTATTTTAGACAAATGGTTGTCCAGACTTTTCTTAAAAACTTCCATTCTGGAACAACTTCTGGAGGCAAGTTGTTCCACTGATTAATTGTTCTGTCAGGAAATTTCTCCTTAGTTCTAGGTTGTTCCTCTCCTTGATTAGTTTCCACCCATTGTTTCTTATCTTGCCTTCTGGTGCTTTGGAAAATACATTGACCCTTTCTTCTTTGTGGCGGCACCTCAAATATTGGAACACTGCTATCATGTCACCCCTAGTCCTCCTTTTCATTAAACTAGACATACCCAATTCCTGCAACTATTCTTCATTTGTTTTAGCCCCCAATCCCCTAATCATCTTTGTTGCTCATCTCTGCACTAGATATTCCGTGGTTGATTGCTGATTAACTGCCACAGCTGCCTTGAGGGTGGAAATTGTTTTTGAGCTCTAGAGTCAGGATGATCCACCTGTGAAGATGAAGGGGGGGCAGCTTTAAAACAATGCATAACATCGTACTGCCAGTTGACTGGGTCACTTCAGCCTGTTAGTACATCTTCCAACATATTGCATTAGTCATCAATCCACTAATAGACTCACTTGCACAACAACTCCTGGATTAGAGAGCTGCAATTGTCTGTCATCTCTTATTAACCGCCTGTATAAAGTCAACTGGAGTAATGCAAGCCTCTCGTCTTATCTTCCCAACCAAACCTTCACTGAAATCACGCCTGCCCACACAATTGCATCTCTTTGTGTCTTGATCTCCTTGAGGCTCTCTTCAGTAGAATGGGATCAAATGCCTCCAGGAGGGTAAGAGAAGGACAGGAAGAGCCTGGGGGCAGAGTCAAGAGAGGTATCAGCTTAGAATCATTACATACTCACAAGTGGTCTAAGTTCATCCTCTCTTGAATTCTGTTTACTCTTATCTAGGGCCAATTTAGTGCTGAACACTAGTTGACTAGATTCTTGTGTATAAGCATGAGCAATAAATCATCTTAGTTGGAATTTAATGTGTGGTGCTGATCCTGTGCACCTGAGAACATTCTAAGGGGAGGGAGGGGCTTGAAGTAGACCCTTGACTTGATGCTGTAGACCAAGTTTCCCACATTCCCCCACTCATCCTTTTTCTTAATGTAACACTGGTTCCTATAGACTTGATTTGACTATTGAGGCTGTGAGGAAGAAATTAGCTTTCTGAAGGCTTCATAATGAGATAAAAAGTTGATTTCTATAGAAAAGAACCAGGCATGGTTTTTGTTATCATCATCATCTTCAGCTGATAATGATTGCACTTAGGAGGAATCTGGCACTAGGACATGAACTAATTGGACTTAATTGGATTTGAACATTAATTGGACATTATTAATTAAATGCAATTGATACCATTACTTCCAGGGTATATAATTCTTCCTCCCCCCTCCCCTGCACATTAACTGGTACAGTTGTATTGCAATTGAATCCACTAATCTTTGTAAAATACAAAGTCTGTAATCTGGAGCTCCATTCCTAGAGAAACAGGACCATGGACAGCTCATGGAACTCTTCAGTTCTTAACCTCAAATTCTAAAACATAATTTCTACCGTGATCCTCTGGATGTACCCAAGCCTTTTTTCCCCCCTGGCATGCCCTTCCTTACCCCAAGATAAAACTTGCACAATCAGGAGTAGCAGGAAACCAGGAAACTTCTAAATAAGTGCAGAGAAGTCGAGACTTCTGGTTCCTTGCCAATTGGGAACTCAATCCCCAAACAGAAAGTGTATTTATTTACTTATTTCCCCATTTTTGCATTTCTTTCTTGTTTGAATGTTTTTACTTATGTAAACAGGGGAATAAACAATGTAAACCACGCAAAATAAAACATTCAGTGCAATGCAAATTTGTTTGGTTTTGCCTGACTGAAGACAGGGTGTGGAATTCAACTTTTAGACCTCAGTTTGAATGACTGGGTTGTATCATTTAAACACCCCAAACATGGGACTTGTATTGTTTTATAAATCCCAAAGCAAGCTTCCCATGCAATGCGGTCGGTTAATCAGCAATAAACCATGGAATATCTATACAAGAAAGAGGTGGGAGAACTGCAAGAGACTAAAACAACAATATCATTTTGGTGACTCCAGAATTTCACCTGATAAGACACATCAATCCTAACATCAGTGTAGATGAGTGGACTATGACAAAGGAATCCTTCAGTGTTAAGTGACACTATCCATGGTCAACGTTTGTGAGGGCCTCAGCATATATCAGTGATTCTCAACCTTGGTCCACGGAAGATGTGTGGACTTCAATATCCAGAATCTTCCAGTCAGCCTTACTGGCTGGACTATTCTGGGAGTTGAAGTCCATATAGTTGAGAAACACTGGCACAGGGGCAGGCAACCTTGGCTCTTTTATGACTCGTGGACTTCAACTCCCAGAATTCCTGAGCCAGCATGGCTCAGCTTAGAAACTCTCCCTTTCCTCTCAGCATGGCTGGCTCAGGAATTCTGGGAGTTGAAGTCCACGAGTCATAAAAGAGCCAAGGTTGCCTACCCCTGCACTGGCATATATGGTTTGAGTGTTATCATACAGTATATGGCTTTGGTATGCTAACCTTTATCAGATGGGTTCATCAGATAAAAGTTTTAGGACAGTTCATAATAACAAGGCACAATTAGGACTCATACCAACTAGGAAATGTTCAAAGGAAACACATCATGTTGAAGCATAATGTACCTTAATGAGTTTTGTTCATTCAGTTACCATGGTATGTAAGTCATGCTCTATGACTTATTGTGTTGTGCAACCCACCGTCTGCAGTTTAGTCAATAAATAATGAGTACTAATCACAGCACTATAGAGAGAATGGGCCAGGTAAAAACCAAGAAAAAGGGTTTTTGAGGCAGTATCCACCCCTACCCAATAAAGCGAGCAAGGGAAATCCTAAAATGTAGCAGGGTTCACTTATTAATTATATTTCTAAATTACTGAAATAACATACAGGAGCACCCTTAAAGAAGACATGAATGAAATGAAATTTTGAATTAAAAACAATATCATAATTATCCTTTAAATGATATACTCCATAAAACTGTAGCCTCCTTATATAAACTCCCCTTTTTCTGTTCATTCCTAGCCCTTCAAGTACGGATCAGGAATCAAGGTGGTTCTTTCCTTTAAAAAAAAATAATAAGGGAAAAAATCCTGTTGAGTTGTGGAAGCTCAAGATGTTGAGAGGGAATTTGCAGGCTTTCCTTTCAAATCCTGGGATTAAAAGCTGACTCGGGGCCTTCAACATTTTTCTTCCTCCTTTCTCCTATTCTGTTCTGGCAAAGAGAAAAGCTGATTATAAGCAATCTGAGACCAAGATCCCTTGACTAAAAGGTTGGTTAGCTTTAGATTAATTGTCACCAGGTGGAATCCTTCGTTTATGTTGATCCCATGGAGAGGGTTCCTACCTCCCAATTCTTTTAGAAGAATATGAATATTAATCTTTCCTTGGGGGGGGGGAGGTGGTGTTGGCCGCTTCCTAGAGCTTGGCATAGGAGTGTAGGATATGGCAATGATCTGTTGTTTGTCCATCGATTTCGATGAAGACCTTGACATCTTATGGATTATGGGCCATCAGCGGTGTGTCCGTAGATGGCTGATAAGACCGATGTTAGCACGGAATGTTCTGCCACATATTGAACAGAGAAATGTGGACACTGTTGCTTCAGCATTTGCAGCTCTGGCTTTACGGAGTGCTCGCTTCTCTTGTGCCAAGATTGTCCTTCTGTGTTCATATGTCTGGCAACCCTGGTAAACCAGGGTACGCCATGTCGGTCGATCATGCGCCAAAAATTCCCAAGAGATGGTGTCGATATCCAGGGACTTGAGAGATGGTTTCAGCATGTCTTTGTATCGCTTCTTTTGTCCCCCGTGCAATCGCTTTCCTTGAGACAGCTCACCATAGAAGAGCTGTTTAGGGATGTGATGGTCTGGCATCCTTACAACGTGGCCTGCCCAGCGCATCTGGGCTTTCATCAACAGAGTGTAAACTGATGATAGGCCTGCTCTGGAGAGGACATCTGTATCTGGTATCTTATCCTGCCACCGGATCCTCAGAATTCTGCGAAGGCAAGTCATGTGGAAGTAATTCAGTTGCCTGACGTGCCTCCTGTACACTGTCCAGGTCTCACTAGCATACATTAGGGTAGTTAGCACTGCTGCTAACTACCTGAAGGGCTTTCCAAGGCAGGGATATGAGATGCAATCAAGATCCTGAGGTTTGCCTTCAATAATATCAGAATGACAGAATAACAGAGTTGGAAGGGACCTTGGAGGTCTTCTAGTCCAACCCCTTGCTTAGGCAGGAAGCCCTAGACCATTTCTGACAAGTGGCTGTCCAGATTCTTCTTAAAAAGCCTCCAGTGTTGGAGCATTCACACAGACCAGATTCACATAGATCACATAGAGTGTTCATATAGATCAGATCTATATGACATTGATATAATAGCCAAAAAATCTGTAATGACCAGAAAAGTTGAGATGGCCTTAAAACAACTTCCTTTGCCCCATGCGGAATGCCTTCCAAATATTTTGGAAGTCTAGAACAGAACTTTTCAACCTTTTCACCCATTGTACCACTTTTAGGATATGGCAACATCCGAGTACCACCAGTTGCCTAGCAAGGTGTCAAAAACATGATGACCAAAAAAATATATGAAAAAAGTGAAAAAAGTACAGGTAGTCCTCGACTTACAACAGTTCGCTTAGTGACTCTTAGAAGTTACAATGGCACTGAAAAAAGTGCCCCCCAAGCCACAGCCGAGCAAGATACCTGCCTGCCCACCTGGCAGCGCTCTTCCTCCTGTCCGAGGTTTTCATTGTTGTGAGCATTTCAGTTGACGATTGGCAGTGGGGGTGTGGGGGTGGGGTGTTTGGTTTTTATTCCCCCCCCATCTGATGGGTGGTTGCAGCAGGTTTTGGTCACTTCACATGACCCTGGGACACTGACCGTCATAAATATGAATCAGTTGCCAAGCATCTGAATGTAAATCACAAGACCCTGGAGATGCTGCAACATTCCAGCTGATTGGTGCTTCTTCTGGGCTCAGCAGAAGCACAAGGATCAGTGCCGAGCTCCAGCTGATTGGTGCTTCTTCAGGGTTCAACAGAAGCACCAGGATCAGCACCAAGCTCCAGCTGGAGCCTGGCACTGATCCTGACGCTTCCACTGACAGCCACAAAGAAGCGCCGATCAGTTGGAAAGCGGCACTGATCCTGGCGCTTCCGCTGAGCCCTGACAGCCCTGCAGCTCCAGCCATCTCTCACTCAGGCTTGTGCGGTGCTGCCACCGGTTCAGCTCATTCCCCTCCCCCACTATCACTTTTCTAGGATGGTCGCGTACCACCTGCCAGGTGCCAATGTACCACAGATGGTACCCATACCACTGGTTGAAAAGCCCTGGTCTAGAACTCCCGTGAACCCAATTGTATGATCACTGTTTAAGGGGGATGGGTTGCGCAATCCAATATCAGGGGCTGCACTCTAAACTTTGGTCTGTTCTCTTCTATTTCTTTATCCAGTCCAGTGTTTCTGTCTGGTTTGGCAGAAGTTCTTGACCTGCTACCTGAGACATCTAATGTTAGGGACTGATCTTGCAGTTCAGATATTTTGGCTGAACAGACAGCTTTGCAGGAAAAGCGTGTTTTTACAGTGAGCGAAGGCCACTCATCCTTGGTCTGTGTTAACATGACAATTTCAGGCTGGGTCCCCCAAGCACATATTACTCTTAGCCATAATGTATTTTGCTTTTAGCTTTGCATGGTCTATGAAGTTTTGTGGCTTGTAATCCATTATGGTGTTTTATTTTTATTTAGTTTGCCAGCCATTATTGTTTATAAATCATGTTTCATGGCTGATACAAAGCCAGCCAGTTCCTGTATCTTTGATAAAAGGCTGAAAAAGACCCTTAGCTTAGCAAAATGTGTAACCCCAGTAAGTGATGCCCGTATAAGAATACTAACCCATGTTTTAAGTGTGCAAATATTTGCATGCAAGAAATCCCATGAAATCCCACTCAAGATTGTGAGGATAATAGCATTATGCACTACAGTATCATTGAACCTGCAGAAGCTCTCCCTTTCTCTATAAATCTACCAGTCCATTAATCTATCAGCTCCATCCATCCATCCATTCACCCATCCATCCATCTCTCATCTATCTATCTATCTATCTATCTATCTATCTATCTATCTATCTATCTATCTATCTATCTATCTATCTATCTATCTATCTATTATCTATCTATCTATCTATCTATCTATCTATCTATCTATCTATCTATCTATCTATCTATCTATCTATCTAATACCTTGCCTTTATTATTTTTATAAATAACTCAAGGTAGTGAACATGTTTTATACACCTTCCTTCTCCTAGATGAGCTGGGTTGAGAGAGACTGGCTCAAAATCACCCAGCTGGCTTTCATGCCTATGGCAGGACTAGAACTCTCTGTCTCCTGGCTTTTAGCCTGGTGCCTTGATCAGTAGACAATACTGGCTCTTCCATGGCATTGCCATACTTTAGCTGAAATTATTAATTGCAGGTATTATTTTGCCATACTGTTTTACAATGCTCCAACCTCTCAATTCCGTATGCATTTGCCCCAATGAAAAAGACAAAGGCTTGTGTGTGTGTAAATCTGTGCATTTAGAAAGCCAGCACAGTAGCCTGAACTTTGCAATAAGTTATGGCTGTCTATAAACTTTGCCTGGAAATGAAGGCCATCATCCCTTTAGAGAGGTATTCATTTCTTCTCAAGTTTCCATTGACTGGGAAACTCTAGGACTGGAGTGTGTGTGTGTGTGTGTGAGAGAGAGAGAGAGAGGGAGAGAGAGAGAGAGGAGGGGGAGGGAGGGAGGGAGGGAGAGACAATATGGCATCATTTGCAGGTCAGATCAGAGATGGTTAACTTGTTCCCCAGATGGTGCTCAACCTTAGCTGTTTGCAGCCCTAATCTGTGTAGCAAAGGATGCTGGGAATTTTATTTCACAGTATCTAGAAAATCCAAAGTTCCCTGGGCTGTAATATGTTGTCTTTGATCCAAAAGGGTTCCCTCCCTGACTTTCTTCTAGCAAACTTTGGATGGTGTAGAAACCTTCAACATAATCAACCTTTAGTGGTAAACTAGGATGATGATGATGGTGATGTTTTTGATTTTCCCAAGGCTTCCTTCCTGTTTCCTGCAAGGCCTTTCTCTCCATAACCAAGTAACAGAAGGGGATAAAACTGGAAGAGCAGGTGAGATCTCTGAAAATACACGGTGGTTGGAGTTGGGTAGCTCATTAAACTAGGTTAGAATGGGATTGGGTTGGTTGAACCTCAGGGGGGCAGCAGACCCAGCACTTCACACTTTACCTAGATGGTGTGAAGCCCACCAGCAGAGCAGGCCAAGGTAGACTTCTGTTGGGTACCAAAGCATAGTATCATGGTTGTGCTTCATAAAACTCAGGTTGATGGGGAGGGGGGGGGTTTGCGTGTTGTGGGAACCCAGCCAATCCAGGCAGCTGGCTTTTGCCAAGCATCCTCTTCCATTCCATTGAGCACAAGAGTCCCCAAGTCTAAGGGACTTCCTGGCATGGCTAGCGGCCCCCTGCGCCTCTCCTCGGGAAGGTGGGTGCTCAGTAAGAACCAGCTCAGACCCAACAGGGTCCCCTCACCTTTTCCTCATCACCCCCCTCCCATCATCCCCACCAGGCGGGCCTTATGCGCATCCCGCAGCCCGCCCCCCCCCCCGCGAAAATTCCACCGACGTGCCTTCCAGCCGCTTTCCAACCCTCGGAGGCTGCCTCTGTTTCCCTTTTGTAGAAAACGTGACATCCGAGCCGCCTCCTTCCACGGGCCGTGGATGGCCCGGGACTGGAGGCTGCTGATGGAGGGTCGGGGCGGGGAAGAAGGGGGGGGGAGAGGGGAGGAAGGGAGGAGGGGGGCGTCCCGAAAGCTCAGCTGCAGGAGCAGGGCCGGGGGCGGTCGGACAAAGCGGAGAGGGTCCCCCCCCCATCCCAAAACGAGCCCGGAGGAACATCAGAAGAGTGGGAAGCCCCCAAGTCAAGAGAAAAGGCTCCCTTGCTTTGCAAAAAATGGGGGGGGG